>NW_007039659.1:1458-5576 GCF_000164805.1 Carlito syrichta | reverse complement strand
AATAATTAGCTAATTCTTTAGTTCACATAGTTAAGTTTGCTATCTAACTAGTTAATTCCGCCAGTTAAGTCAATGAGCAAAGTCGGTTTTCAAATTTTGTCAGCTTGTTACGATAGCTAGCTAGCTAGTTAACTAATGGGTTAAGTGAGCAGGTTGAGTCAGGTAGTTAGATAGTTAACTAATGTATTAAGTCACTCGTTGAGTCCCCTACCTAGAAAGTTAGGAAGTGGGTTGAGTCAGTTGGTAAAGTATGCTAGGTAGCTAGTTAGCTTACGAGTTAAGTCAGCTGGATGAATCAGCTGGCTACCTAGCTAGCTAATGATATAAGTAAGCTGGTTGTGTCAGCTAGGTAGCTCATTTGCTAATGAGTTAAGTATTAAAACTAAGTTACCTAGCTAGCACGTTAGATAATGAGTAACCTAACTAGTTAGCTAGCTGGTTAAGTCAGCTAGCTAGCTAGGCAGACAACTATTTAAGTAAGCTTGCAGCTAGGTAGCTAGCCAGTTAGCTAACTATTTGTCAGCTGGCAAGCTAGGTTTCTAGCTAGTTAATTCAGCTAGTTACATCAGCTGGCTAGCCAGATGCCTAGCTAGGTAGCATGCAAGTTAAGTCAGTTGACTAATCAGCTGGCTAGCTGGTTAATTCAGCTAGGTAAGAGAGCTGGCAAGCCAACTGACAAGGTAGGTACCTAGCTAGTTAAATCAGCTAGATAGCTACCTGGCTATCTAGTGATATCAGTGAGTTAAGTGAGCTGGCTAGCCAACAGTTTAGCTGGTTAAATCAGTTAGTTTAGTAAGCTTTTTAGCCAGCTGTCCAATTAGGTAGCTAGCTAGATAAGTCAGCTTGCTAGCCATCAGGCTAGAAGTTCAAATCAGCTAGTTAATTCAGCTGCTTAACACGCTGGCTAGGTAGGTAGCTAGCTAGTTAAAGAGCTGGCTACCCAGCTTCCTAGCTTAAGTGAGCTAGGTAAGACAGCTGGGTAGCAAGCTGACTAGATAGAGAACCAGCTGGTTAAGTCAGCCAACTAGGCAGCTGACTAGTTGTTTAAGTAAGCTGGGTAGTCAGCAAACAGCTGGCTACCTAGTTAAGACAGCTCATTAAGTCAGTTGGCTATGCAGCTGGATAGCTAGACAAAAAGCTAGTCTATTCAGATGGGTATCCATCTGGCTTGCTAGTTATTTCAGCTAGTTAAAACAGCTGGCTAGCTGGGAAGCTAGCTATATAAGTTAGCTAGTTATATCAGCTAGGTAGCTAGTTAAGTCAGCTAGGCAGCAAGCTAGTTGAGCCAGCTGGATAAGCCAGCTGGCTAGCTAGGTAGCTATCTGGTTAATTTAGCTAGTTAAATCAGCTTGCTAGCTATTTAAGACAGCGAGTTAACTCAGCTGACTAGACAACTGCCTAGCTGTAAAGCTAACTAATTAAGTCAACTGTCTAGCCAGTTAGCTAGCTAGTTAAATAACCTTGTTAAGTCAGCTCACTAGCAAGCTGGATAGCTAGGTAGTTAGGTAGTTAAGTCAGCTGGCAAGACAGCAGGCTACATAGGTAGCTAGCTAGTTAAGTCAGGTGGCTATTCAGCTGTCTAGCTAGGTAGCTAGGCAATTAAGACAGTCTGCTAGACAGCTGGCTACCTGATTAAGTCAACTAGTTAAGTCAGATGGCTAGCCAGCTGGCTGTCTAGTTATTAAGCTTGTTACTCAGCTGGCTAGACAGCTGGATAGCTAGTTAATTCAGCTAGATAATTCAGCTGGCTTCCAAGCTGGCAGGCTAGGTGGTTAGCTAGTTAAGTCAGCTGGCTAGTTAGCTGGTTAAGTCAGCTTTTTAATTTAGCTGGCCATCTAGCTGGCTATCTAATTCAGTTAGCTGAGCAACCAGTTGGCTAGCTATGTAGCTAGCTATTTTATCAGCTAGTTAACTCAGCTGATTAACTAGGTAGCTATCTAATTAAGTCAGCTAGTTAATCAGCTGGCTAGCTGGGTAACTCAGTTAGTAAAATCAGTTGCTAGCCAGCTGCCTTTGAGGATAGCTATCTAGTTAAATCAGCTGGCTAGCCAGCTGAGTAGCTAGTTAAGTCACCTAATTAACTCAGCTTGCAGTCCAGCTGGTTAGCTAAGTAGTTAGGTAGTTAAGTCAGCTGGTAAGGACTATGTAGGTAGTTAGGTAGTTATGTCAGATGGTTAGCCATTAGGCTATCTAGTTATATCAGCTAGTTAGGTCAGCTGGCTATCCAACTGTCTAGCTAAGTAGATAGCTAGTTAAGTTTGATGGCTAGCCAGCTGACTACTTCATTAAGTCAGCTAGTTACATCAGCCTGCTAGGCTGCTGGCTAGCTAGGTAGCTAGGCAGTTAAGTCAGCTGGCTCTCCAGATGGCAAGCTAGTTAAGTCAGCTAGTTTACTCAGCTGGCTAACCAGCTGGGTAGCTAGCTAAGTCACCAAGTTAAGTCAGTTGTCAAGCCAGCTGCCTAGCAAGTTAAAAAGCTAGTTATGTCAGTTGGGCAGTCATCTGGCTTGCTAGATATTACAGCTACTTATGTCAGCTGGCTACCTAGGAAGCTAGCTAGTTAAGTCAGCTACATATGTCAGCGAGCTAGCTAGTTATGTCACCTAGTTAATTCAACTAGTTATATGATAGTTAGCTAGGTAGCTTGCTAGTTAAATCAGCTAGTTATGACAGCTTGCTAGGTTGGTAGCTACCTAGATAACTCAGCTACTTAAGTCATCAGCCTAGCAAGTTAAATCAGTTAACTCAGCTGGCTAGACAGCTGCCTAAAAGTATAGCTAGCTAGATAAGTCTGCTGGCTAGCCAGTTGGCTACTTATTTACATCAGATAGTTAAGTCAGCTGTCAAGCCAGGGTGATACATAGGTAGCTAGCTAGTAAAGTAACCTGACTAGCCACCAGGCTATCTAGTGATGTCAGCTAAATAAGTGAGCTGGCTAGTCAGCTGGCTAACAAGTTAAATAACCTAGTTGAGTCAGCTGGCTATCCAGCTGCTTAGTTGGTTGAATCAGCTTTATAATTCAAGTTACTAGCCATCTGTCTAGCTAGATAGCCAGTTAGTTAAGTCAGCTGGCTATCCAGCTGTCTAGCTTGTTACGTCAGCTAGTGAAGTCAACTGGCTAGCCCCCTGGGTAGGTAGATACCTAGCTAATTAATCAGCTGGCTAGCCTGCTGGCTATCTAGTTTAGTCGGGTGGTTAAGAGAGCTGGCTTTACGACTGGCTAGCTTGATGGCTAGCTAATTAAGCCAGGTGGCTAACCAGATGGCTATCTACTTAAGTCAGCCAGTTTAGTCAGGTGGTTCGCTGGCTGGCTAGCTAGGTGGCTGGCAAGTTAACATGGCTGGCTAACAGGCCGGTCAGGTAGGTGGCCATCTAGTTAAGCCGACTGTCTGGCCAGCTGACCAGCAGGGTGGCTGGGTAATTAAGCTGGCTGGCTATCAGATCGTCCAAACTACCAGCTGGCTATTTAATCCAGCTAATTATCCAGCTGGTCAGCCCTCTAGCTAGCTAGTCAGCTGCCTAGGCAACTAGACAGTGTGTTAGCTAACTAGTTATGCATGCTGGCTAGCCATCCTGCCTACCAAGTAGCTAGCTAGTTAAGTCGGCTAGCTAGCCAGCCAACAAGCTAATCTGCTAGATAAACCAACTAGCTAGTCAGCTAGCTAGTTAAGTCAACTAGCAAGGCAGCTAACTCTTCAACTAGCTAGTTAAGTCATCTAGGTAGTCAGGTTTCTTGTCAGCTAGCTATTTAAATCAGATATCTAGTCAACTAACTAATTAGCTAGGCAGTTATATCATCTAGCCAGGTAACTAGTCAGTTAGCTAGCTAGTTAAGTCAGCTAGATAGAAAACTAGATAGCTTGTTTGCTAGCTAGTTATGTCAGCCATATAGCCAGCTAGCTAGTCAGCTATCTAGTTAAGTCAGCTAGCAAATCAACTAGTTACCTTGCTAACTAGTGTGCTAGCAACTCAGAAACCTGTCAGCTAACTAGTGGGCCCGTTCGCTTTCCATCAGTTCAGCTAACTTGTCTGCTCGTGGCCTGCCAATCAGTCAGCAACTAGTCAAATCACTCACCATCAAAAATTCAATTACCTCATCTGCTTGCTCACAGGCCAAAG
>NW_007039659.1:0-654 GCF_000164805.1 Carlito syrichta | reverse complement strand
TAAGCCAGCTGATGGGTCGGCTGACAAGTCAGCTGACTTCTTAAACCAGCTAACAAGTCGGCCAATTAGGCAGCTGACATGTTAAACGTTATAAGTAGTCAGATGACTCGTCAGCCCACAGGATAATTCACCTAGCTAACTCATTGACTAACTCGTTAAGTCAGCAATTAAACCCGTTTACCAACTAGTTAAATCAGTTAGCTAACTCGTTAACCAACTCATTATGTCAGCTAGGTATCCCATTAGAAAACTAGTTAAGTCAGCTAGCTAAGTAAGCTAGCTAAGTCAGCTAGATCACTAGTCAGCTAACTATGTAAGTCACCTACTTAAGTCTGCTACCTAAATAGTTAGATAATTATTAAAGCAGCTAGTTATTCAGCTACTTAATTAGTTAGCTAACTGATTAATTCAGGTAGTTAAGTCATGTAGCTAACTTGTTAAGTTGGCCAGTTAAGTCGGCTATCTAAGTAGTTAAGTCAGATAGCTAAGTCAGTTAGTTAAGTCAGCTTTCTAATTTAGTCAGATGGTTAAGACAGTTAGCTAGTTAGTTAGCTAATGGGTTAATTCAGAAGGTGAGTGAGGTAGTTAGTTAGATAACTAATGTGTTAAGCCAGCTGGTTGAGTCACCTCACTAGCTAGTTAGCAAATGAGTTG
>NW_007039658.1:0-767 GCF_000164805.1 Carlito syrichta | reverse complement strand
TCACAGAGTGAGACTCCAACTCAGTCCAGAGCCCACGGTACAGAGAAATGTGAACTTGTTATTTGCTGGAGTGGAACCATGGCCTTAAGAACATTTTACTGAAACCTGCTAGTTATTAATGATGAATGTTTCTTTGCCTTAAATGGTGGACAACCAAAGTCTTCGACAGCCTAAATATGAAATTCAAATTTCCAAGTGTAAATTATATTCAGATGAAAAAACATGCAGTAATTTCCATAAAAATTGTTGTACTCCGTGCCAGGTAACAGCAGTTATCTCAATCTACCCTGTACAATTGTGGAGATGGGGGGAATCTAAGCTAAGGGATATCAAAACATCGTAGATATATGCTTCATCTTCTTCTTTCTGACCTGTCTTCCTCCTCCCATGTTTTTCAAACACTTTTCACTTTTTGTAAAATTATGTACTCAAAAGTGAACAATTTAAACCTGAATTCAAAAGTGAACAAACACAGTTTAGCAGATTCGTGCTCTCCAACAGTACATTGAAGGAGTTTATGAAATGTGCCTTTCGGTGTGGAAGAGAGAGGCTCAAAGGTAGAAGTCACATACCCACTGTCCTGTGCAGTGGGCCATGACTTGGCTAGGAGGATGTGGATCGAGTGAAGGGTTACCATTTCAGCATCTCTTTCATCAGGATCCCTTGCTGTTAATGGTGATTTCATTCCTTGCCTTTTGTCTTGGTGTTGGCACCGGGAGCGCATCTCCAACCGTCCTTGTAACATTTAGTAGCCTTAACAAATCCTC
>NW_007039657.1:0-940 GCF_000164805.1 Carlito syrichta | reverse complement strand
AATATAGATTTATCAGATGACCCAGAAATTCCACACCTTGGTATATACTGAAGGAATTGAAAATATATTTAGACCTAGAAACTTGTATTCTAATCCATTATTCATAGTAGCCAAAAAGTAGAAAGAACCCAAATATCCCATCAACTGATGAGTAGAGAAAATGTGGCTATTTCCATACAATGAAATATTATTTAACAATAAAAAAGCATGAGGTTCTCAACTGGATGCAGTGGTAGTCCCAGCTACTCAAGAGACTGAGGCAGGCGGATCACTTGAGCAAGAAGTTCAAGATCAGCCTGTGCATCATAATGAGACCCTGTCTCCATATAGAAAGTAATAATAATAATTAAAGGAATAATGCTTTGATACATGCTACAACATGAATACACCCTGAAAATTTTGTGCTATGTGAAAGAAGCCCGGCCCAAATGCCACATATTTTTTTATTGCATTGTTATGAAATGTCTAGAATACACAATTCTGTAGAATCAGAGTGTAGATTGGTAGTTACTGGCAGCTGAGAAGGGGGGCGATGGGAAGTGATTGTTTATGGATACCTGGTTTCTTTGTGGGTATGATAAAAATGTTCTGGAATCAAATTGTGATGGTTGCCAATTGTGTGAATACACTAAAAACCACTGAGTCTTAAAAGGTGGAAAAAATCAAAAGCCCTACTGCATTCTTTTTTTTTTTTTTTTTTTTTTTTTCTTTTTTTTTTTTTTTTTTTATTAATCATGATTTTTTATTAGGGTTTTGGGGGGAGGACCCATGGGTAGATTGTACAATGTGGATTAATTCTGATACCTCGGCTGCCACAAGTGATTACCGTGCCCCCGAAGAAATCATCATAGAAGAAAACCGAGAGGGATGACCCCCATTCTATCCTGTACTTCATCAGTTATTTCCATTCTGCCCTCATGAGCAACACTCTTCCCCCATA
>NW_007039656.1:0-1007 GCF_000164805.1 Carlito syrichta | reverse complement strand
TCAGAGTACTAGCACTGCTCTTTTTTTCCCAGTTGCCTGGAAGATTATTTCCAGTCTTTTACTTCAGGTCTGTGGGTGCTCTTTGCAGTGAGAAGGATTTATGAGTTTCCTGGAGGCAGCAGAATGATGGATCATGTTTCTTTATCCAGTTTGCTACTCGATGCCTATTTAGTTATACATTAAGTCCATTCACATTCAAGATCATCGTGTGTCATATACGTGAGAGTTCATCCCTCTCATAAGGCTCTTTAGGGGCTAACACACACACACGCGTGCGCGTGCACACACATGTTACACACACATGAATGATCTGTACGCTCTGTTAGTTCTGTGCTTCTTTTTGCTTTTCTGATGGATGAAATGATTCTTTTGTTTCTGTGCTCAAAACATTCCTTGAGAATGGTAAATCTGGCACTCTAGTCTCTTCTGGCTTGTAGGTTTTCTCCTGAGAAGTCTGTTGCAATTATAACAGGTCTCCCCAGTGAGTAGTCTAATCCTTCTCTCTAGCTGCCTTTCCGATTTTTTTCTTTCCTGCTTACTTTGTGGTGGTAGATTACAATGTCTCTTGGGATTAGTCTTCCCATGTAACACTTTGAAAGAGTTTTCTTGAATCTCTTGTGCTTGAATAATTACCGTTCTAGAGAGATATAAGAAATTCCATGGATAACTTCAAGGAAACTTGTTCTGCAGTGGCCTCAATATTCCCTTCTGTTTTGAAGACAACAATCAACTGTAGATTTTTTTTTTACATAGTCTCACACTTCTCATAGACTTGCTCATTTTTTTCAGCTTTTCTTCTTGTTTATGGCAGACTTTGTTATTTCAATATTTTTGTCTTTAAGCTCTGAGAGTCTTTTGTCTCCCTGATTGATTCTGCTCCCAAGATCTCTTACTGTACTTTGACATTCTAGGAGCTAATTCTTCATTTCTGGCATTTCAGAATGAATCTTTCTTATATTGGCCAATTCAACTTTTACTTCTTGCATGACTTGAGTGAATTTAGTCAA
>NW_007039655.1:0-871 GCF_000164805.1 Carlito syrichta | reverse complement strand
CAGATGGATAATTTTTTTAAATGCTGAAAGATTATTTTCTATGGCAGCTCTAGGAAAGATAAAGAAGCAATGTGAGATCTGAATTTCATTTTTCATAATAGGTACAGGAAAACTTATTGTGTAATATAGGATATTATTCAGATTAAAACTGACTTTTCATACATATTTGAAAAATAAACATATAGGTTTCAGATATGAGATCTTTATTTTGAATATATGTTATTTTCCACCAATGTATTTTCATTCTGATAAATACATTGCGGAATTAAAAGCTAAAGAATGTTTTTCTCAAGTGATTTTCCTATTACTTCCGTTTTTTAATTCTTCATTGTCATTTGACTTTTTGACAGCATCCAGAAGATTTTCTGGGCTTTTTTCCTGCATACTTAATGAAACACAGGTACTTCCTCTTTGTTAATTCAGGTTTAACACATCTTCATTGGTAATTTATTTTATAGTATAGGATAAAAAATTCCACACTGGTTCAAGAATTTGTGCTAGGATATTTGAGGGTAAACAGTCCTAGAATTATGATGACAAAGCTTTTGAATTTTATAACCATAAAATCAGAAAACTTCCCACTTAGACTGTGAATGGAATTGTAGCCTAAAGCAAGGTTTAAAAATATATCTGAAAATTGCCACCAAATTACTGTAATCATATGGAAATTTTCTTGTGGTTCACTTGTTATTGATCAAATTCTCAAAAAAAATCTCTTTCATATCACATTATGTCTCAGTCTGGGTTCTCTGAAAATCGACTGTGATCTAGGGATTTGTATGCAAAAGTTTATTAGTGAATGTTGTCAGGAGATGTATCTGTTGGTAATAGGGGATTGAAGTGCTGGAAATAGGGAAAATCTGACTCCCAA
>NW_007039654.1:0-697 GCF_000164805.1 Carlito syrichta | reverse complement strand
TCAAGTCTATTAAACCTGCGTTATGTTGACTCCCTCGAGGGTTAATCAAAAGTCCTCACACCTCAAGATCATATAAATATTCATCAGAATTTATTTTCCTCGCTGTATAATTTAATTGTTGTTACATTCCTTCAATCCATTATAGTTGATATAATCTATGGAGGTAGCTCATTAACTTTTTTCAACACCAAATGGTTAACAACGATCCTGGCATTCTATATAGAATAATCCTCTTCCTCACTGATTGAAATGTTACCTTTCTCATATACTTCATATACTGACTATCCATTTGGGTTCATCTGGGTTTTTTGTTTTTTGTTTTTTGGCCTATTGTTATGTCCGTCTGTTTTTACAGCATCACTGTCATAATTATTACAGCTTCATACCGTGTTTGAATCTCTGCTGCTATAGCTTAAAATAGTGGACTCTTCTAGGTTTTATTGCCAGCTGATTACATACGAAATTTAGAATAATTTTGTCATCCTTCAATAAAAGCCCCATTGCAATGCTGACAGGAACTGCCTTTCGCCTTCTAGGGGGGTCTGATCTTTCCAGTACTGAGTTTTTCCCACTGAGACAGGGACTGTGTCTCTCCAACCGCCCAAATCTTTTTTTTCTTTTGTCTCGGGTAGAGTTTTGATATTTTAGTTGGTTAGATTCTATACAGTTCCGTCCAATTAATTCCTAGGAAAATGTT
>NW_007039653.1:0-431 GCF_000164805.1 Carlito syrichta | reverse complement strand
CTAAAAAAAAAAAATTATTCTTGGCAATATAGGTTCTTTCTAGCATCCACTCCCAGACTTGATCAGCCTCTACCCATTACCCAGTTCTAAAGGAGCTTTTATTTGTTTTATTTTTTAAATTTTTTGAGTTGGTGTCTCACACTGTCGCCCAGACTGGAGTGAACAGTTCGCTCCCGGCCACTGCAGCCTCGACCTGCTGAGCTCCGGCGATCCTTCTGCCTCAGACTTCCAAGTAGCTGAAACTACAGGCACGCTCTATCATGCCCAGCTAATTTTTTGATTTATTGTAGAGATGAGGTCTCGCCGGAGCTTTTATATTTTTAGCTATTTGTTATAACAATACCCTTCACTTTTCACCAATTTCTGCCTTACACTTTCCTGCTGCCATTAAAAAATACCCAAATCTGGGTAACTTATACAAAATAAAAATG
>NW_007039652.1:0-701 GCF_000164805.1 Carlito syrichta | reverse complement strand
GGTAGCAACAGAATTTGATTTAGGCCATAATAGTTTTTCAAAGATGAAGGAGCCACTCCTCAGGTTGTTTTTCTATCTTCATTCTTTCCACTTTTCTATCAGTTTTTGGCAGGGTTAGAAATATTTCCATATACTTCTCTCTAATCTCCACCTCGGCCTCTATCAATTTCTTTTTATAAAGACAAGGAATCATAATATGTCACTTGACTATTAATACTGTCGACTTCAACATTGCAGAATTTTAGAAAACTGTAGATATGGAGGAAGAAAAAGCCAAGTTGTGCTTATGAAACATAATTGTGGTGCTGCATGTTCCACATCTTCTATTATCTTCTGTTCTTAGAACCTCCCTGGCTTCCAGGCTTTTTCTTTAGAGTCTGCAATAGCAGGAAGCCTTTGCAAGAACCACAAAGCTAAAGTCTTACTGCAAATATGCTTATACTCTTCTAATAATAAAAAAAAGTGAGAGCGTAGCCAGGCTCGGTGGCTCAGCCTGTAATCCCGCGCCTGAGGTGAGTGGATTGCCTGAGCCTGCGCGTTCGAGACCCACCTGGGCAACTTGGCAAGACCTCATCTCTACAATAAAATCAAAATGAGCCGGGCATGGTAGCGCGCGCCTGTAGTTCCAGCTACTTGGAAGGCTGAGGTGAAAGGATCGCCGAATCCCAGTAGGTCGAGGTTGTGGTGGCTGGGAGCGGCCG
>NW_007039651.1:0-759 GCF_000164805.1 Carlito syrichta | reverse complement strand
GTAGCTGGAACTACAGGCACGCACTACCACATCCGGCTAATTTTTTTTGATTTATGTAGAGATGAGGTCTTGCCAACTTGCCCAGGTGGACCTCAAACCCACGGACTCTGGCAATCCAGTCACCTCGGCTTCCCAAAGTGCTGGGATTACAGGCTGAGCCACCGAGCCCGGTCAGACTGTATTCTTACAATACAGTAAGCTAGCAAAAATAATGTTATGAAGAAAATTGTAAGGAAGAGGAAAATATATTTACTATTGATTAAGTGGAAGTGGATCATCATAAAGGTCTCTTCATCCTGATTGTCATCATGTTGAGCAGAGTGAGGAGGAGGAGGGGTTGGGCTTTTTGTCTGAGGCAGCACAGGGGCAGAAGAGGTGGAAGAGGAGGTAGGAGAGGCAGGCACACTTGGTGGGGCATTGTGGGAATGCGTTGCCATTTTTTTCATAAGATCCTGTACCAGTGTGAACATCATAATTTCTGTCTGACTGTCAAAAAAAAATTCTAAAAATCTTCCTACGGTACCAGTCCTTCCATCATTTGCTTTACTTTCAGTGCCAGTATTGTTCAACAGTTCATGTCATAAGAGAAGTCAAAAGGGGTCCTGAATAATTGGAACTCTTCAGCCAGGTTGTCTGATGTCTGTTTTAACTCTTGAAAGTTTCTCCAAGATCCATATCTTGATTCCCTTTAGGCCACCATCCCTCTCCCTTTTTTTTTTTTTTTTTTTTTTGCCATATCCACAATCTCTTTCATGGTTT
>NW_007039650.1:0-655 GCF_000164805.1 Carlito syrichta | reverse complement strand
CACATGCAGTTAGAATCTGTGCATGATTCTGATGATTTTGGAGACAGGGTCTGGGTCTGTGGCCTGCCCTGGTGCCCATGTTCATGACCATGTTCCATTGCCAGGCTTGAATTCACAGGCTCTGGTGATGCTCCAGTCAGCCTCCAGAGTGGCCAGGACGACGGGACCCTCGACACCAGGCTCCCTGTCGGTGACCTGCACTGACCAGAGGGAGGGTTAGGACCGCACCGGTGAATCAGAGACGGAGAGAAGAAAACTACTCGGAGGCAGCTCTTCTGGGTTCAGCCTGGCCAAGACCGAAGCCGATTTTATTCAAACTTTTTCCAACTTATATACCATTTTTTAGACCCTCCAGCAGTGTAATAATTACCTGCTTGGGGCATACAGATTCCATGCTTTACAGATCATGCATCACAAGACCGTCACAAGACGAACACGTTCTAAACAAGCTGTTACAATTTCCTGATGCATGTCGTGTTTTACAAAGCTTACATCAAAATTACAAATACATTGTTTTAAATCATTCAAAACAATTTAATAAATCATTCACATCATACTCTTCTTTTTAAGCCCTAATTAAAAGTTCCCCAAGTTATCCCTAAATTTAATCTAGTTATACTAACTTTTAATATATTAAGCCGTTAATATTATTGAC
>NW_007039649.1:0-725 GCF_000164805.1 Carlito syrichta | reverse complement strand
TCAAAAAATCAGCCGGGTGTGGTAGCGCATGCCTGTATTCCGGCTACTGGAAGGCTGAGGCGGAAGGATCACCGGAGCCCAGCAGGTCGAGGCTGCGGTGGCCGGGAGCGGCCACTGCACTCCAGTCTGGGCGACAGAGTGAGACTCCAACTCACACACAAAAAAAAAATCAGCCGGGCGTGGTAGCACATGCCTGTAATTCCGGCCACTTGGAAGGCTGAGGTGGAAGGATCGCCAGAGCCCAGCAGGTTGAGGCTGCGGTGGCCGGGAGTGGCCACTGCACTCCAGTCTGGGTGACAGAGTGAGACTCCAACTCAAAAAAAAAAAAGAAAGATGTACTAATTTCTGAAAAGACAAAAGAAAAAATTATGAAAAATATGTATAACATCTCAGAACTAAAAATTACATGTAGATATTAATGAAAATGAGAGTATGTAACAGGCTTGAAAGCATAGTAAATTTCTTATAAATAAAGGTCTGTTTTCTACATATGCAATATTAAAACATTGAATACAGTAGGGGTGAGGTGGCTCAAGCCTGTAATCCCAGCATTTTGGGAGGGTGACGTGAGAGAATTGCCTGAGCTCAAGGATTTCAGACTAGCCTGGGCAACATGGTGAGACCTCATCTCTACAATAAATAAAAAAACAAGCCATGTGTGGTAGAGTTCACACTTTAGTTCTGGCTACTTGAAAGACTGAGGTGGAAGGATCATCTGAGCCCAG
>NW_007039648.1:0-1095 GCF_000164805.1 Carlito syrichta | reverse complement strand
CACTACCTTCTGTAAAATCCCACTTTCTTCCCAGGAGCCTAGGTTATTTTTCTTTAAAAGCTTTTCTGGGTTATAGACTCATTGATACCTTGATTTTTGGTTTAAAACTTGGGTCTAAAACACATTTTCTCATAAAGTCAGCCCACTGTAGCTTCTTTCTCCCACTGATTATTACTAAATAATATGGACAAAATACCCCCTCCAAACCGTCCACTTCCAAAAAAAAATCCAGAAAATTACTCTGCAGAGTATGTAAAACAGCAGTCATCAAATTGAAGAGGGAAGTCAAAACTTGTAGAGCCATGTGATGAGTTGCTTTGGGTTTTATTTTCTTTCTTTCTCTCTTATCTTTAAATTGAGGGCAGGCCAAACCAAGAACCTTATAATGATTATGGTCAGCAACACCTGTTCAGAAGACTACTAGGAAAAACCCCCGTGAGATGCAGATTGTGGAAGAAGTCCTCATTTTTCCCCTTTTCCCTCTCCCATCACTTCCTTGAGACCACCCCATTGAAGTAGTGGTTTATGTTAGTGCAGCAGGTGGAGTTGCATAGCCCCAAAAGAATATCCTTTCCTTTAGGAAGGAGAATCAGAAAAAGAGACTCTGTTATGCAGAGAGAAGGGAGGTGGGGAGAATATTCATATATTTTTGTTTCATTTCTCTGACTTTTGTTGTTCAGATATGCACAACTGCAGAAGGTTAACTGTCTTAAAGAACTCTGTGTTTTTGGTCAGAGGAACTGGCAAAGGGGAACTTAGGAGTCCAGAAAGGGAAGGATCAATTCAGAAGACAGATATTCTGAATTCAAGTTTTGTGTATCACTCCTGACTCTCTCTCTCTTGTACAGAACACACCCAAAAGGAGCACATCAAAATCTTCAAGAAGAGAAGGCATACATGAGACTCCGTTCAAGTTTTAGGCCAGGTCCTCCATTTCCCTTGTGGTGAGCAGGCCCAAACAGCATGGCAAAAGCACTGAGAACTAAACTGATGTTGAAAGCCACTGTCCACAGAAGGCAAAACGGACCTTACAATCTAGACCTCATGAGGTGATTACTTGCTCAAACAGGCAAATTGAAGTTCTCCACAGAAATT
>NW_007039647.1:0-549 GCF_000164805.1 Carlito syrichta | reverse complement strand
CCTATGAACTTATCCTTAACTGAGAGATGTTGTCACAGGTTGTATAAATTTCAAATATCTAAACTATTGTCTTTTATATTTTATTAATTACTTATCTTATAATATCATGTCTAAATTCTAATACAACTATTTTCCTACTATAATCTATTGCAAACCTTATCATTAGTACTAATAAGTATAAAAATTATGAACTTACTCTATGTTCTATAAAACTTAATTCAATGACATTTTAACCTAAAACCTAAATCTGATTGTCTATTATGTGGAAACTACCTACGTCTCAAAACCTGCCATGCCACTTAAAACAATGAACTGCACAGTTGCCATGACGACAGCCGGGGACTGAAGCAAGCTGAAAGTCACTGCACGTACAAAAACCAAGAACGTTCTGCTTGACCAAAGGCAACATAATAAAACTATTATCACAGTTATAACGTCTAATCTTAACCCCAAGTGAAACTACATAGGTGGAACAAAAGCTAATCAATCAGTTTATCAGGAAATAACAGCTAAAAATCTTAAGAAGAAAAACAGTTTGAAAGAAAAAGA
>NW_007039646.1:0-568 GCF_000164805.1 Carlito syrichta | reverse complement strand
CCAAGAAAAGAAAATTTAACACGGGGGATTCACAAAGACATCATATTCGAGACCTTAAAGCGCAGTCTCATTAAAATTTAAAGAATGGCCCGGCCCGGAGCCCTCTCCTTGCGCGGCCCCGCCGGGCCGTCCCGTAGCGCCCCCCACCCTCGAACTCAAGCCACCGTGGAGCTCCGCCGCCCTGAAACGTTCACCGCGAGCGGGGACCAAGACTGCAAACTGCTGAATAGACAGACTGTAAAACAGAGGGAAAAGTGAACAAAACCAGAAGACCCTCATAAGGAAGAACAGGTCATTGCAGAAGAGAAATAAAAGCAACCCCACCTTCCCTCAAAAACAGAATTGAAGAGGGGGAGGGAAAGGGGTAAAGGGAGAAAAATCTACAGAAATGAAGAAAAACCAAAAGAAGAGTATGGGTCTCTCCCAGACGCCTGGGAGAGCAGACACTGAGAAAATTGACTTTGGAATACAAACAATGCAAAGTCCCCAGAATGAAGGGTCTCAAAATGCAAATGCAGATATCAAAACAATAATGGAGAGACTAAAAAGAATTGAGGAGACACAAGGA
>NW_007039645.1:0-938 GCF_000164805.1 Carlito syrichta | reverse complement strand
AAATCACTTAGTTGAAAATAGATTTGGAAGTTTCATATATAAATAAATGCAATCATGCATAGATTGAAAAATAAATAATTATCTTCACCTTATCCTGAAGCTTTGCTGCATTTGTTTGAGTAGGTTGTGTCTATACTCAGGACCAGTTTCATTGAAATAAATCAACCGTTCCCTCAAGACCAGTTTTCCTAACCTGGGCTGACCCCCAAGATCCCCTGCTTGCACTAACTATGTCCAATCCAGAACACTCATTCATTGAAAGCAGGTTTTGTCATTTCTTTATTTTCTTTCAGAATTATTCCATTGATGATAAGAAAATGTATTTTTGAGACTAAAGTAGAAAAGAGAGAGAATTCCCCACTTTGCACAAATGTGGTATTCTATATTTTTGTTTGTGTGTTTGTTTCATTTTGCTTTTTTTCAGTTTAAGATGCAGAATGTGCCATGAGACCATTACCATTCTTGTAGAATCTGGTAAAAACTTGGGGGTAAAACAGACCATGTGGGTGTTAGCGTTTTCCAGGTGATCTTTTCGGTCATGCGGTTTTACACATTCAAATGTGAACTCGATTTTTGAATCTGAACATGGCAGAATGGAGCCCCCTGTCGGTGTGAACAGCACAAGGGGAAAGATGCCTGGGTGGGAGACCAGGACTCATTATGACAGCGAGTACTCTGACCATCAGTGGAATATACTGGATTATTCATCCTTCATTTACTATTTTAAAACTGTTCATCTTTTCCCCAAGGCCATTAACTGTGAAAAAAACGTGGCCTCTGATTTATACTTTATGTTGCTGGTAATTTAGACTTTGGTGGTTTTCCAAAAAAACATTGGGAAATAGTTTTGGCAAACATCTTGTCAAAACGAGAATTTCTAAGTGAGATTTGAGGGTCACCACTTCTAAAAGTTCAGTTTTTATTATTTATTTGGAGGG
>NW_007039644.1:0-722 GCF_000164805.1 Carlito syrichta | reverse complement strand
AGTAGGTACTGTAATGTAATGACCATAAGCATAGCCAGAAACATCATTCCGGATCGCTAGGTCAGCCGTAGGCTGTTGAGATTTTCCGAGCCTCCCCGACCAGTGCTTTGAATTGTCCCCAGGTAGGGGGTTTTTCTTCAGTAATAGAAGACGAATTGTCAGACATTGGGTAAGTCTGGTATTGGTGTGGAGGTGGGGGCTGTGTCCCTCGTGCTCTCGGGTCTCTCTGCATCCCTCGTCCTCTTGGATCTCTCTGCAACATCCATCTGGGATGAGGATGTGGCAGGCGGCTCATGATGTATTATGAGACGATCTGGGATCCACACTGGAGCATCAGCGTTCTGAGGAAAAATACATGCGAAACCTCGTCCTGCTGTTAACAAGACATCAGGTCCACGTCATTGTCCAGTCAATAAGTCTTTCCATTTTACTAAAGGCAACAGATTCCCTTGTGCATTCCCTTCACGGCGAAGAAAAGCAGTTTTTCCTTCAGAATCAACATTTAAATGGTTAATAACAAACAAAGCATGAGATAAAATATGATGAGGAGAAACATACATGTATTCATTTTCCTGCAATTTCAATATCTGATTCTTCAATGTCTGATGAGCTCTTTCTACTATACCCTGTCCTTGAGGATTACAGGAAATTCCCATAGTATGCTTAACAGCAAAAGTCTGACAAAATTTCTGAAAGGCTTTGCCAGTATATGCTGGAGCATG
>NW_007039643.1:0-548 GCF_000164805.1 Carlito syrichta | reverse complement strand
TGATAAATAGCAATTCAGTCTCAAATGTGTTAAATTGGAGATACTTGTAGAAATGCTGAGCAAACATGGGCAATTAAACAACAGAAGGAAATCAGGGGTATCCAAATAGGAAAAGAGGAAGTCAAGTTATCCCTCTCTGCTGATGATATTATTCTATACTTTGAAAATCCAAGAGAATCTGTCAAAACCCTGCTTGCACTGATAAAGGACTTTGACAAAGTCTCAGGGTACAAAATAAATGTGCAAAAGACAGCTGCATTCCTATACACCAACAACAAGTAGGCAGAGACCCAAATTAAAATTAAAAACACAAATTAAAAACACAATCCCATTCACAATAGCCACACAAAAAATGAAATACCTCAGCATCTTCCTAACCAGAGAAGTGAAAGACCTTTACAATGAGAACTACAAAACACTGCTCAAAGAGATCCAAGAAGACACAAGCATATGGAAAAATATTCCATGCTTATGGATAAGAAGAATCAACATGGTTAAGATGTCCATCCTACCAAAGGCAATCTACAGATTCAATGCAATACCCATTA
>NW_007039642.1:0-746 GCF_000164805.1 Carlito syrichta | reverse complement strand
TGTGAGTTGATTATCTGAGCCCATCTTAGCGTCTCTGCTTCATGGTTTCACAATTCTGGAGCTGTTCTCTCAACTGAGGTGTGCCTTGGCGGGTGGGGGGGAGGTGTATTTTTTCAGGCTCAATCAGAAGAGTGATTGGTATCATTCAGCTTGAAATAAAGACCCAAGATTCTTCCAGTCTGTTAGCATGGGCACTTTATTTATCACAAGAGTTTGTATAGAGAGATTCTAAAACCATTGGAGCTTGCAGTCTCAGGGTTGATAATAATAAGAAAGATTGTGGGGGAAGGAGAGAACATGAGAGATTAAAAATGAAATAATTGTATTATCTTAATTAAATTTTGGGGTAATATACCATTATTCTTGCTGTGTTCTTGCTGAAGCAGCCATAAATTAATTACTGGCCTTATAAATGGAAACTAAGAGAGCTTTTTTCCTCTCTCCTCCATGTGAAGATACACCCTAAATTTACCCAGTTAATTATACTTTGTTATAGCAACCTATACTGTCTAACACATGAGTGATTTTCCATCATTTTTCTTTTCTTTTGCTGGTCACACGTGAGTCACTAGCCCCTAACTACTGTGTGGGTCTTTGTGGAGTCTGCCAACCACATAGATCAAGATGAGGCACACGGGTCTGATGCTAGATGTTAGGGAAGGGTGTGTGTAATGTCAGAAGATGACAATAAAGTCTAATGTCACTTCATCTCAACCTCTTGATGGTACCGAATGGGAAATGAGGCC
>NW_007039641.1:0-751 GCF_000164805.1 Carlito syrichta | reverse complement strand
TCAGAGCTCTCCCTGTATATGCACTATACTAGGCGGGGAGCATTTGGTGACCAGAGTGCAACTTCAGCTGCTGCACTGACTGGATCCAGATCTCCACAGCCATGGGTAGCCAAGCATGCTTCATTCAGCGGAGAATGCTGAAAAGTTTTCTCTTTTGACACGGGCGTCTCACACGGAATACAATGGCTCTGCGGGTTCATTTGCCAACGAGGCCCGAGAGCCATTGTTTGCTTTCCGGAAAACAACAGTCTTCCATGGGAGACATTCCTCCAAACGGCACGACACTGAATGGGGGGGCAACAAGTATTACAGTGGCTTGGTCTTTGGCGTGACGCCTGATTCTCCCTGTTTTTCAGCGTGTATTATCCTACATTGAATGCAAAGGCCTAGCAGAGCTGTATGCAACGTTTCCTGTATACAAAGTGCACAACTCCATGGTGCCACACTGAGCGACATGACCGGTTCGGTGTCATCTTTGGGAAAGCATGATTTGTTCACCTACTGAATTCTAAAGTGTTTTTGATTTGACCTGTCCGTCTCCTATCCAAAGCCATTGCTCTTCCGTTGGCATTTACGAGGAAGAGCTGACAGGCTTGGCTTGCTGGCTGTGAGTGTGCATCAGCTTGGGGAATGCTGTGTCAAATGTTTACTGCATTGTGATGTATTTTCCAGTAGTTTGATTCTTGTGTGCTGTACGGTGTAATACACGATTCTCAAGGTACGGCTTGAATGAGCATAGCCGAGCATGTGA
>NW_007039640.1:0-534 GCF_000164805.1 Carlito syrichta | reverse complement strand
GATTTGTTAGCTGGCTTAACAAGTTGAACAATTACTCGGCAGACTAGTTAGCTGGGTTAGATAGTTGACTGACTAGTTGGCCCTCTAGTTAGCTCTGTTAAATATTTTGATGGCTGTTGTGCTGACGTAACTAGTCAAGCAATTAGTAGGCCAATAATTTAGATGGCCTAACTTGTCGGTGACTAGCTCTCACTTGTTGGTGACTAACTTGTTAGGTGAGCTACCTTATCAGCTGACAATTTGGCTGTCTATTCGGCCGATTGTTTAGCTGACTTAACTAGTCAGCCAGCGTGTGAGCTGACAGGTGAGCTGATTTAATTAATTGTCCGGAGAGTGATCCGACAGGTCAGCTGACTTAACTAGTCAGCCGATGAATCAGCCGACTGGTCAGCTAACTTAACTATTTGACTGGCGAATGAACTGACTGGTCAGCTGACTTCAGTCGATTGGCAAGTGAGCCAACAGGTCAGAGTACTTACCTAGTCAGCTGACCAGTGAGCTGACAACTAGTCGACCAGCGGTTGAGGCAACAGG
>NW_007039639.1:0-446 GCF_000164805.1 Carlito syrichta | reverse complement strand
CAACACTTCAGCACTTTCTTTAGTTTAGAAACTTTTGGATGTTTTTAGTATTGTGCAATAGCGTTTGAGCACTGTCTCATACAGGATATGAACATTACTTTTGCTAAGATCATAATCAATTTTCCAGAATTTTCAATTATATACGTTTTTATACTAACGCAGAGTCCAAACACTTACTAAATTGTAAATCTCCATGTTATTTTGGTTTATAAACATTGGACCCCAAATTCTCTTTATCTGTTTGCCTCATTTTAAATGCTTCGTGATTAAAAGTATCAGATTAATTGGATACTTTGTTGCACAGTACAGCATTATGTCTTAGGTAGAGAAAATACGAAGGTAGTCAATGGAAATACACTTTTAAAAATGTAACTTGGGTTACAATATAAAGGGAAAGTGATTTTATATTTCCTTAAATTATATAAGGGAAACGTTTCTGTAAAGAT
>NW_007039638.1:0-721 GCF_000164805.1 Carlito syrichta | reverse complement strand
TGGGTTCTGTCAGGGAAAATAGGGATAAAGAATAAGCTTTGGGGAGTAAGGAAACTCTTTTAAAGTGGGGGGTGGGACGTGATCATTATGGCAACAGCGCAGTGTCTGGGAGACGAGTAAGAGGGTGTTAGAAATTGTGAAGAAGTGAAAAGATCTACACCCCACTTCCTGTTGTTGATTATTTTTTCCTCATCATTGACTAAGCTCATTAGTGCCCCAGGTTGAAACAAAATATAAGTACAAGCTGGAGTTGTTTGTTTAGCCTATATGTTCATTCACATATTTGCAAACATTTACTGATACCTGCCGGTGTCTGACTTTGTACCTCTAAAGAGTGGGTTGTGCAAATCAGTGTTTGTGATAACTTTGCAATGCTGATTTTTCACACCTGAAATGAGATGCCATTTAGAGACTTAGATGTTGATCTTTCAGCCAGTGAAAACAAAGCTGGCGAGTAAAACTTAGCTGCCCCCTTGGGAAGGAGATATATTTCATTTGGAAAACGTTGATTTCGATTTGCCCTGCTCAGACTAGACAGTTAGATATCTAGAGATGATTAATGATAAGAAGTTGTCACAAACACTGACAACTATTGAGGTGTGTGCTTCTTGTAAACAACTCCATGTGCTGGGTGGGAGCATGCATTGTTTTTACTGTTGCCACCTTAGTTTCTGATGTGTCATTTCTTCTTCCTGGACCTACACACACCACCCCCTGCAGC
>NW_007039637.1:0-641 GCF_000164805.1 Carlito syrichta | reverse complement strand
GCTCAGCGTTCCAAGTAGCCGGGAATTACAGGCACGCGCTACCATGCCCGGCTGATTTTTGATTTATTGTAGAGATGAGGTCTTGCCAAGTTGCCCAGGCGGGTCTCGAACTCTCGGGCTCAGGCAATCCACTCACCTCAGCCTCCCAAAGCACGGGATTACAGGCTGAGCCACCGAGCCCAGCTCTAATTTTTTAAAGTGAGCTTTGGTACTTTTATTGTTTCACTAAAAAGAAGTACATAAATCCTTTCAAGAACACTTTTTTTAAGGTATAAAGGAAAAGTAATTAGGAAGAGAACCATTCCATGATATTGCTATTGTGAACAATGCTGTGATAAACATATGTGTGCAGGTATCTTTTTTATAGAGTGATTTGAGTTCTTCTGGGTATATTCCTAGTAGAGGAATTGCAGGGTTATATGGAAGGTCGATTTTTAGAGCTTTTTGGAATCCCCACACTGATTTCCACAGAAGCAGTACTAGTTTACACTCCCACCAACAGTGTAGAAGTGTTTCTTTTTCGCCACATCCTCTCTAGCATCTGATATTTTTTGAGTTATTGATAATGGCCATTCTGACTGGAGTTAGGTAGTATCTCAGTGTAGTTTTAATTAGCATCTCCTTGATGATTAATGAGGCTG
>NW_007039636.1:0-1212 GCF_000164805.1 Carlito syrichta | reverse complement strand
CAAGAAAAGCCTGGTGATGCAGTCCCTAGAAGTCAGCCTCTTGGGGATAGAGTCAGGCAAAGAAAGGGAGGGGAATGGACTGGAGAATACCCAGAACACAGCCCTCAACTTTGACGTATCATGTAGATAGGTGAAAAATCTCAGCAATGACAAGCTTACTGTTTTAAAGCTGCTGAAACTGAAGGTTCTCTTTAATGGTGTCACCTTTTCCTGGACAGGCTGAGACTTCTGGGTAGCTGTGTATTCTATTGGTGGCAATCTGCAGTGGAGTGTCCATGCTCTCTTGCTCTGTATTGGCAATGGTGCTTTGAGAATCCACGGCCTTCTGTGCATGACAGGTGGCTGCAACATCCTATGGCCTGTGTCACCACGAGCCTGTGCCCTTGCAGTGGTGCCAGACTCTGGTCACTGTGAGCAAATTCCATCTGCTGTGTCCTGCTTTTTTTTTCACTCATTTTGTTGGGGCGCACAAGGAGATTCCTTGGGAGAACTTCAGGAAATTGACAGCCACTTGGATGAATTTGGATTCAATCATACTCAGGGATCTATCACAGAAACAAAGAACAGAGGACCCTACGTTGTTACTCATAAGCGAACCTTGAACAATCATCATAATCCTATAAGAAAGGGATTGGCAGCAGTGGGAAACTGCCGGAGACAGGGGGTGGGATGGCAGTTGAGGGAAACTGCCAGGGGAGGGAGGAACATGCCTCAACAACAAGGGCCCCCTGCATAATCAACGTTTGTATACTTAACCCTGAATTGTACCCCATATCTTAAAAAAAAAAAGAGCCTGCCTCCGTGGCTCAGCCTGTAATCCCGCGCTTTGGAAGGTTGAGGTGAGTGGGTTGCCTGAGCCCACGGGTTCGAGACCAGCCTGGGCAACTTGGCGAGACCTCATCTCTACAATAAATCAAAAAATAAGCCGGGCGTGGTAGCACATGCCTGTAATTCTGGCTACTCGGAAGGCTGAGGCGGAAGGATCGCCGGAACCCAGCAGGCAGAGGCTGCAGTGGCTAAGAGTGGCCACTGCACTCCAGTCTGGGTGAAAAAGTGAGACTCCAACTCAATAAATAAATAAATAAATAAATAAATTTTAAAACTATAAAAATAATTTTTTAAAAAGACTTCAGAAAATAAGCTAATTTTCTAAGACAGTTTCTGTCAGAAAATATCGTTATTCTAACCCCGGACTAATAGATTGGCTGAAGG
>NW_007039635.1:0-556 GCF_000164805.1 Carlito syrichta | reverse complement strand
GTTTCCATATGAAATCCTGTGTTGTTTTTTCTAGGTCTGAAAAGAATGTTGTTGGTAATTTAATGGGTATTGCATTGAATTTGTAGATTGCCTTAGGTAAGATGGACATCTTCACAATGTTGATTCTTCCGATCCATGAGCATGGGATATTTTTCCACTTGTTCATGTCGGCTTTGATTTCTTTGAGCAGTGTTTTGTAATTTTCATTGTAAAGGTCTTTCACGTCTCTGGTCAGGAAGATGCCAAGGTATTTCATTTTTTTTGTGGCTATTGTGAATGGAACTGTGTTTTTTATTTGGGTTTCTGTTTGTTTATTATTGGTGTAGAGATTTTGTACATTTATTTTGTATCCTGAGACTTTGCCAAAGGCTTTTATCAATGTAAGGAGACCTTTGACAGATTCTCTTGGGTTTTCAAGGTACACCATCATGTCATCTGCATAGAGAGATAACTTGACTTCCTCTTTTCCTATTTGAATACCTCTGATTGCCTCCTCTTCTCTGATTGCTTTAGCCAGGACTTCCAATACTATATTGAACAGGAGGGGAGAGAGTGG
>NW_007039634.1:0-710 GCF_000164805.1 Carlito syrichta | reverse complement strand
ACTATTTTTTTTAATTTATCAAAAAAGCACTCACATTTTATTCAGATTACTTAGTCATCTAGAGTGTGTCATAGGTAAGGAAATAAAGGAAGCAAGTTTAATTTCTGGGTGAAGCACTTCAACTATTTTTTTCTTTACCTTATAGCCTACCATAGATTAAACATCTAATTTCAAGTCAGAATCAGATTCAAATCGGAGTTTAAAATCAGCTTCAGACCTCAAGGGCAGCTCACACCCTGCACTCATATAAGTTGCTAAGAATCAACTAGAGAGAGGTATTCCTAGCAAAACACAGAAGGAATAGCTGTTCCATGCTATCACCAATTATAGGGAAACGTGATTTTTTTTAAAAAAAAATTGCTTATTGAGCCCTATTAGTAAATGTATCTTTGAACTCTGAAAGTTGAATAACTGAACAAATTAACAAGGCAAACAAGTTTCTGGCAGTTATATCTGACCTAAGTTAGAAAAGGATTGTAAATGCTTTGTTATTTACACCCTTCCTCCGATTCACACATCTTCCCAGAAAGTATTTTAAAGACTCACAAAACATATAAATTCAAACTTTGCCTACTGTGACTCTAATGAAAGAGACCCATATATTCCTCAATGCCTGGCCCCCTACCCCTCTAGAAAGGCACTAAACTGCTAAGCATTGTGTAAAAGTTTAAAAATCTCGATTGGACATGACATAAACAAGCTGAATGACT
>NW_007039633.1:0-781 GCF_000164805.1 Carlito syrichta | reverse complement strand
GAAGCGGTGCTGGATTTTATCAAAAGCTTTCCTGCATCTAATGATATAATCATGTGGTTTTTGTTTTGACAACTGTTGATGTATTTAATTACATTTGTTGTTTTATGCATGTTGAACCAGGCTTGCGTCCCAGGGATGAAGCCTACTTCGTCATAATGGATGATTTTTGAGATGTGTTGTTGAATCCGGTTTGCTAGGATCTTGTTGAGAATTTTAGCATCTATGTTCATCAAAGATATTGTCCTGTAGTTCTCTTTTTCTGTTGGATCTTTACCTGGCTTGGGTATCAATGTGATATTAGCTTCATGAAATGATTTGGGGAGGGTTCCATCTTTCTCAATCACCTGAAATAGCTTCAGTAGGGCTGAAATCAGTTCCTCCTTAAATGTCTTGTAGAATTCTGCTGGAAAGCCATCTGGTCCAGGGCTTTTTTTTGTAGGTAGCTTTCTTATTACATAGTCAATTTCCTTGATTGTTATTGGTCTATTTAGGGTCTCAATTTCTTCTTGTTTCAACCTAGGTAGGTTGTGTGATGACAGAAAGTCCTCCATTTCCTTGAGGTTTTCAAGTTTGTTTCCATACAAGTGTACATAGTAGTCTCTGATGATCTTTTGTATTTCTTCAGGGTCAGATGTGACTTCATCTTTTGTATTTCTGATTGTGCTTACTTGGGTTTTTTCTTTCTTTTTCTTGGTCAGTCTAGCTAGGGGACCATCACTCTTGTTTATCCTTTTGAAGAACCAACATTTTGTTTCATTGATTTTTTTGTATTGTCTTTTTG
>NW_007039632.1:0-706 GCF_000164805.1 Carlito syrichta | reverse complement strand
CCTTATCACCCTAGGAAAGTGATGCTGGATTGTGACCAGTGTGGGTCTCTGCTGCTGGAAGCCTGGATGTTCAGTGGTGACCATACCAAGGCTAGTCTTGGTGAAGGGAAATCCATATTGCTAAGCCCAGGTGTGACCTCCATCAACTTTGTCCATGAGGCCATCAGGCAATGACAGGGGTGGTTGGAGAAAGAGGCTAAGAGGTTTCCACAGAATAGGTTATCCCATCCACTTGATTATTAAAACCCTCTTTGACATGGGGCACAAATATCTTCACAATTTTTTTTTCCCCATTCAGGGAGGTCTATCCACATACCTCTTCCTCCAATTTTTTAATCATTAATGTTCAATCATACTTCTTCCAAGTCAACCATCCAGTCAAACTATTTGGCAATAGCCCATGAATTGCATGCCTGTCTGTTTTCCCTTCCAAACAAAGTGTACAGCCAGCAGCACTTACCTACGTTCTGTCCACTGAAAAGATTTCCTTTCACTACTGCTCTTCAGGGACATACCAGGGAGAGGTTGTAGTGCTGCAACCATCTGCTTTCAGATGGTGATTGCATATCATGCAGAACCTGGCATATCTGTAAACTAGGCTTAAGTCTCCTCTTGCATTGTCAACAGATCAAAGGGAACTTCCGATAAGGTCACAAGTGGAGAGTGAGAGAGAAGGCAATAAAACAGAAATGGGATTTGTGACATT
>NW_007039631.1:0-835 GCF_000164805.1 Carlito syrichta | reverse complement strand
GGGAGGGGAAAGAACTCCAAACTTGATTTTACATGATTGGGTAATTTCTCCTAATGGGTACGGGAATACCTGGTATTGGTGGGTGCTGCCCATGATTGACAGAAACCCCACGTAATGGGTCGAGTGAAATGTTAGATAAGTTAGGTCCATACAGTCTCGGCTTATGAAGTAACCTGGGCCGGCAGACAAAGGGTTACATTAGCCCTTTTAGTTTACCGATCCAGCCCAAGGCTTACTTAGGAAAGCTTGTTTGCTTAACTTTTGCATAGTCATTATGGGACAACAAAAGCCAAACTTAACAAAGTTTTAAATATGAATGCTGCGAACGCATACAGTGAATGTGGGGTAGAAAATCATATACTAATTCTGGGAATTTATAATAGCAAGCTTATAATAGCAAGGCAGTTACTTTTATAAAGGTCTTTGTTCCCTGCAGGTTTACATAGCCACTGCTGTAAATTATCACTGAGATATAAACCGGTGATAAAGCCCACCTAGAGAGGAGGTGGCTCCTCTAAGTCTGGTGCCACCTTGTAGGAATGTTTGAAAGAGGCTTATCGCTTTATCCTTTACATCCCGTTGTAAAAGCATAAGTTAGCCTACTGGTTTGGGTTTGACAATGCTTAACCCGAGGATTCTAAATACAAACACTGCTTAAAACCCGACATATGCCTAATTCTACGGGGTCTGAGGTAGGATTCAAAGTACTAAGATTTCATAAAATACATGAGGTAGTCATAAAATACATGAGGTAGGAATACACAAAATATATAGTAAACATGAGGTGGGGATATATGAAATATAGTGAACTAAACGCTGCTTTACAGCAAATAAG
>NW_007039630.1:0-1022 GCF_000164805.1 Carlito syrichta | reverse complement strand
CAGCAACTGGAGGGATTTAGAGTCTATCATACTCAGTGATCTATCACTGAAACAAAGGACAGAGCACCACATGTCTCACTCATAAGTGGACCCTGAACAATTACCATAATGCTATCAGAAAGGAATTGGCAGAAACAGGATACTGTCAGGGTGGGGGTGGGGGTAAAACGTCAAGAAGGGTACCTGATCTCAAACTAGGCAAAGTGGGGACCAAAGTGAGGCCCAAACTTTACCTGTATGATTACCACTTGTATTCCTAATCCTGAATTGTACCCCACATCTTTAAAATAAAATTTTTAGAAAAAGCAAACATTTGGAAAAAAATTGCCTTTGCTACAAAAAAAAAAAGAAAAAGAAATTTAATTGGGACTTAAAAACAGAAGCCATGTCTCAGGCTGCCAAGAGACGATGAATCCCCCATGCCCACCTTCCGAAAGTATATTTTATATAGTAAGCTTTTTTTGGTCACTATGTACAGTTGGTCATGTCTCAGACCTGCTGCGAAACTCATGATGACTGGGGAAGTTAAGTAACCTCTTTATGAGAGCTTTTTCTTTCTTTCTTTCTTTCTTTCTTTCTTTCTTTCTTTCTTTCTTTCTTTCTTTCTTTCTTTCTTTTCTTTCTTTCTTTCTTTCTTTCTTTCTTTCTTTCTTTCTTTCTTTCTTTCTTTCTTTCTTTTTTTAATGTTGCAGGCATTGTTTTGGGCTTGCCCACCTTGCCAGTTATGATGGCAGTTTCGCTTAGTATTATTACTTTTGCCAGGTAACAGGCTGTTTTCCTACATAATATTTCATTTTCAACTACAGAGATACTCCATTACTATTTTGGTTTTTTTTTGTAATTTGGTAACAAAAAGAGTGCCTCAAGCAAGTAGCTTGAATGTTCATTAACTCTCATTGTTGCATACCCTCAGATATTTTACAAGAAATAGTGCTGTGACTTTGGTTAGATAACTTTGCTCAAATAAATATTAAATTTTATTCACACCGTCTGTTTTCTTAAGAAGAAAAACCTGTGCAAAG
>NW_007039629.1:0-608 GCF_000164805.1 Carlito syrichta | reverse complement strand
GCACCACCCAGGCAATGCAGCAAGACCTCATCTCTCCCTCCATCCCAAATGAGCTGGGTGTTGTGGGGCATGCCTGTCATTCCAGCTCCTTGGAAGGCTGGGGAAAGTCTTGCCAGAGCCTGGCAGGCTGATGCTGCGGTGGCCGGTAGCGAGCCATCACCCTACAGCCTGGGTGATGGAGTGAGACTCTGACCTAAAGATAAAAAGGAAAAAAGGAAATAAAAGTCCATCCATTTTTGTACGGAGTTGTCATCATCGTGAACAGACAGAGATCATTTGGAAAGGTTGCCCCAGATTTGGGCATAGAGTTTCTGAAAGACAGTGAATTGGCAGACAATTGGGCTGTGACTTTGGGAGTCTGAAGCAGTGGGCCACTGGAGTCTTGTGTTCGAGACCAGCCTGGGCCAAGTAGCGAGACCTCGTCACTCCAGGAACACACAGTAGTGGCGCGTGGTAGCAACTGCAGTCCCAGCTACACAGGATGTGGTGGCCTTCTTCCCGGGTCGTTTTTTGTGTCACCGCCACCGACAGAATGTGCAAGACCTGTCCAGGCACCATTGCTAACGGCCGTCAGACCCATGACCTAGGAGGCCAAGGCAGGAGGCAGC
>NW_007039628.1:0-315 GCF_000164805.1 Carlito syrichta | reverse complement strand
TCCCCGGAGCCCACCAGGTGGAGGTTGCGGTGGCCGGGAGCGGCCACTCCATTCCATTTTGGGGGACAGTGGGATTCCAATTCAAAAAAAAAAAAAAAAAAAAAAAAAAAAAAAAAAAAAAAAAAGAATATGGAGGTTAGCAGGGGGGCAAAAGAAGAAATTAAGAGAAAGATAGGTGCAGAAGGAGTGACAGGAGACACAGAAGAAACCTTCAGAAGGGGTTGCATCAGTGACAGCAGGTGTCAGGGTCAGGCACAAAGGCCAGATGTAGGCACCTGTAATAGAAGGTAGTAAGGTCCCTTGGAGCCAAAGGAG
>NW_007039627.1:0-1077 GCF_000164805.1 Carlito syrichta | reverse complement strand
AATCCACTCACCTCAGCCTCCCCAAAGGCGCGGGATTACAGGCTGAGCCACTGAGCCCGGCTTGGAATGTATTTTAAAACTCTCAGGCATTGTGGCACCCACTGGTAGTCCCAGCTACTCTAGAGGCTGAGAAGGGAGAATTGGTTAGGCCAGGATTTTGAGACAAGCCTGGGCAATATTAGAGAGACACAGTCTATAAAAAGAAGAAACAGTTTTTGTAATTCAACAACAAATAGACAACTCACTTTTAAAATTGGCAAAACGCTTGAATAGATACTTCTCCAAAGAAGATATACAAGTAACCAACAAGCACACTAAACATGCTCAGTCTTTAGTCAGTAGAGAAACATAAACCAGAACAATGAGATGCCAATTCAAACCCACTAGGATGACCATAATCATAATTTTTGAAAGGAAAAAATTATGTGGAAAAAGTATGTGGAGATTGGAATCCTGTACATTGCTAGTGTGAACGTAAATGGTTCTGTTGCTTTGGGAGACAGTTTGGTGACTCCTCAAAAAGTTAAACTTGAAAATATCATGTGACCAAGCAATTCCACTCCTATGTAAATATTTAAAATGATTGAAAACATGTGTTCAAAGACTTGTACATGAATGTTCATAGCAGCACTAGTCAATGGCCAAAAGGTGGAAACAATTCAAGTACTCATCAACTGATGAAGGGGGGGGGAAATATATATATATATATATATATATACATATATATATATATATAGTGTATCCACACAATGGATTATTCAGCCAAAAAAAAGGAATGAAGTATTGAAACCTGCTACATCATGAATAAACCCTGAAAACATGTTGAGTGAAAGAAGTCATACCCCAAAGACCATATACTGTGTGATAACATGTATTTAAAAGTGTCCAGGACAGGTAAATCCATAGAGACAGAAAGTGGATTTTGTGGTTGTTAGAGGCTGAGGGCAAGTGAGAATGATTGAGTGCTTACTCAATGTACGTGGGGCAATATAAATTTTTTGACCTAGATAGTGCGATGGTTGTACCTAAATGCTACTGAACTGTATATTTTAAAAATGGCTAAAGTTGTAAATTTTT
>NW_007039626.1:0-838 GCF_000164805.1 Carlito syrichta | reverse complement strand
GCGGTCACTGCACTTCCAGTCTGGGCGACACAGTGAGACTCCAACTCAAAAAAAAAAAAAAAAGAAAGAAAAGAAACCTTACAATTGATCTACAGCTGTCAGCCTTGCTTTTCTCCAATCCACCTCCACACTGCAATCAAAGTTTGTCTTTTAAAAATGAAATCACAGCCAGAGGTGGTGGCTCACACCTATAATTCCAACACTTTGGGAGGCCAAGGTGAGAGGATTACCTGAGCCTATGGGTTCAAGACCAGCCTGGGCAACTTGGTGAGACCTCATTTCTACAATAAGATTAGCCAGGCATGGTGGCACATGCTTGTAGTCCCAGATATTTGGAAGGCTGAGGCAGAAGGATCGTCTGAGTCCAGTAAGTCAAGACTCCAGTGGCCGTGAGCGTCAGAGTGAGACTCCAACTCAAAAAAAAAAAAAAAAAAAGTGAAATCACATTCCTTTAGTATGAGAGGGAATCACCCAAAAATGAATCTACTCTTTAAAAGGGGTTGTAATAGATTTATTTGCAAAAAAAAGGTTATAATAATTTGTCATTCTTGTTTGTGTATACTTTGAAATATGACTTTGCTGTTCTTCCCATCATGAGATGAAATCTATTCCTAACACCACAGATTTGGGCTGGTCAATTTGCTTTGACCAACAGAATGAACCCAAGTGAGTATTGTGGGACTTTTGAGACTAGGCCTCAAAAGGCATTGTAGCTTCTACTCTCATCTCCATGGAACCCTACCTTGATACTGCTGTGTAAAGAAACCAAGTCTAGCTAACCGGAAAATGAGTCCACATGGAACAGGGAAATTAACTGCCCCAGCCATCTCAGCTGAAG
>NW_007039625.1:0-1316 GCF_000164805.1 Carlito syrichta | reverse complement strand
CTGGCTTAAGTCTGTGCCCAATGTGTGCTGCAGTGTCACTCTTTGCTGTGACTATTATTCTTCATTGCCGCCTGCTGTAACACCTCATTCTCACTCTTTCCCCTTGATTTGTGTTCCTTTCCATAGAGGGCCTTTGCGTACGAGCGTGAAACCTCCGTGTTTCACGGAGAGAAATCTGCAAGGCATAGTGCCGCAATGAGTGACACAAGTGCTCCACAGTCACGAGCAGGAGAGCATTATGTGTGGATGGGGAGAATTCTAAGTTGTTTTTCCCTATGGCGTTTAAACCTAATAAGGACTACCAAGGCTGTGCCGTTTTCATTGCCGAGTAAGCACGGAGAGCCTCTGTTACACTGGGGGTGAAGCTGGGTCTTCCTGGGGACACGCTATTGAAGCCTGCGCTGCACTGCACTTCATTGGCAGTCTGTATACACTGGCTTTGTGCGTGCTCTCCTCCCTGATTCTCAGAGCTCTCCTGTATATGCACTATACTAGGCGGGGAGCATTTGGTGACCAGAGTGCAACTTCAGCTGCTGCACTGACTGGATCCAGATCTCCACAGCCATGGGTAGCCAAGCATGCTTCATTCAGCGGAGAATGCTGAAAAGTTTTCTCTTTTGACACGGGCGTCTCACACGGAATACAATGGCTCTGCGGGTTCATTTGCCAACGAGGACCGAGAGCCATTGTTTGCTTTCCGGAAAACAACAGTCTTCCATGGGAGACATTCCTCAAAACGGCACGTCACTGAATGGAGGGGCAACAAGTATTATAGTGGCTTGGTCTTTGGCGTGACGCCTGATTCTCCCTGTTTTTCAGCGTGTATTATCCTACATTGAATGCAAAGGCCTAGCCGAGCTGGGTGCAACGTTTCCTGTATACAAAGTGCACAACTCCATGGTGCCACACTGAGCGACATGACCGGTTCGCTGTCATCTTTGGGAAAGCATGATTTGTTCACCTACTGAATTCTAAAGTGTTTTTGATTTGACCTGTCCGTCTCCTATCCAAAGCCAATGCTCTTCCGTTGGCATTTACGAGGAAGAGCTGACAGGCTTGGCTTGCTGGCTGTGAGTGTGCATCAGCTTGGGAAATGCTGTGTCACATGTTTACTGCATTGTGATGTATTTTCCAGTAGTTTGATTCTTGTGTGCTGTACAGTGTAATACACGATTCTCAAGGTACGGCTTGAATGAGCATAGCCGAGCATGTTATGTCGATACTTCACATGTAGGAATGAGCATGTCAATGGTGTCAGACTGAGTGAAATGAGTGCTACACACTCACTTGTAGAAAAGCAGTGCTTGCCTTCTGTT
>NW_007039624.1:0-762 GCF_000164805.1 Carlito syrichta | reverse complement strand
CCATAGAGACAGCTGTGGTCAGTGATAAAACTCAGTGGAAACTGACATCAGGAGCAAAGAACCAGAAAACAAACTACATTATGTAACAGTAATAAAAAAATAATTCTGAAAAGATAGCATTGGTAGAAGTCATTGGATAAAATCTATCATGCTCTAAATACAAAGAAATAGTCTTTTCCTCGTTTGCTAACCATGGAAGACATGTCTGTCTATGCAGTAGATTTTAAAAACACACAATTATTTGCTAATGTTCACACGAGCTTCCTCAAATTGAACTATTCAGTGTGAAATTTCATGATGGGGACTTTGGAAAGTGGCATGGCATAGCAACACAAGGCCTTACTAAAGTTAACCTTACACTTAATTATCAAAATAAAATAAATTCTTAAGTTCATTTACAGTGAAAATAATCTGAAAAGAAGGGATATAACCGAAGACACATTTATGACATAAATGCCCCAATTGATGTGTGCCTTGTTTTCCATATTTTGAAACAGCTTTAAAACGTCTAGTAGCATGCCCATACCATACAATTCTTTCATCTAAATTATTAAAACTGTACCTTCTAGTCTATTTACGAAATTGTGCAATAATCACCACAATCTAATTTTAATTTTTTTTTTGAATTGGAGTCTCACTCTGTCGCCCACACTGGAGTGCAGTGGCCACTCCCGGCCACCGCAGCCTCGATCTGCTGGGCTCCAGAGATCCTTCAGCCTCAGCCTTCCGAGTAGCTGGAATTACAGGTGCACGCTACCAAGC
>NW_007039623.1:0-1019 GCF_000164805.1 Carlito syrichta | reverse complement strand
GTGGAACAATATATAGATGCATTGAGAAAAGGGAAAAAAAGCTTGGTTGTTAATAGATATTACTACATCGCAATTCTCTGCGCTGAGCAGTTCTCACTCTGGTTGTATTCCTGTTTTAGAATGTGAATTTGGACTTTGATGATAGGGGGGCTTTGAGAAATAGCTTTTCTGCTCATCTTTGTTTTGTGATAACTCTACATGGAATGTTTTGCCTCTGGGTTAGGCGTCCAGCTTTGTCAGGCATCAAAAAAAGGTAATTCTTGGAACCAAAGACATTCATTCCAAGAAAAACAGTCTGTTTGAATATACTTAGTGTCAGTAACTAACTCTTGCTTTTATGCTTCTTTGTGGTTATTCAAAAGTGTCAATCTCTAGGTACATATTGAAAGCTGGGACTTGATCTGGCCTAGGTTTCAGCCAACAGCAAGCAAATACTAGCCTGATAAAAAGATAATGTCCAGAAAAAGTGAGATGGTTAGAATTTGGGGTTTAAAAAAAAAAAAGAAAAGAAAAAGAAAAAAGAAAAAACCAAGTGGAAGAACAATAACTCAATAAGAACTCCATGATAGGGACGAACTCTCACATTTCAATAATTAGTCTGAATGTGAATGGACTAAACGCACCACTGAAAAGACATAGAATGACAAAATGGATAAAATATCACCAGGCAACAATATACTGCCTTCAAGAGACCCATCTCACTAGAAAGGACATACACAGACTCAAAGTAAGAGGATGGGAAACAAATTTTCAGGCGAATGGAACACAAAAGAAAGGAGGAGTCGCGATCCTAATTTCAGACAAAATACCATTTAAGCTATCAAAAATTAAAAAAGATACAGACGGCCACTACATAATGATAAAAGGTTCACTCCATCAACAAGAAATATCTATCCTAAACATATATGCACCCAACATAGGTGCACCAACATTCATAAAGCAACTTCTAGGAAAACTAAAGAAAGACATTGACTCTAACACCATAATAACTGGGGACTTTAATACACCACTCACAACCG
>NW_007039622.1:0-795 GCF_000164805.1 Carlito syrichta | reverse complement strand
GTTCAATCTCCTATTCTTTATGTATGTCTCTTACTTTGTCATTTCTGAAGTTGTACTGTAGGTTGGAGGTGGTCCTTTTTGCAGTTTGAGATGTACTTAAGGGGAGAGCTGTGATTCAAAATCTGTCTGCAGGTCCTGGTATTCGCTGACAGGCGTGTGGATAATGTGGAACCCACTTCCCACTGCCCTGGAATCTGTCCGTGCAGTGGGGCTGTAGGTTTACTCCCTGAAATAAAATGTGGTTGGCAGAGGGGAGAGAATGGAGCAGATAGTGGGTTGAAGAGGGGAGTGGAGAGATAGAGAAGTAAGGGGGGAAACAAACGAGTGTGCCAACAAATAGAGAGAGAGGCCTATACTGAAACAGATAAAAACAATAGACCACAGCTACAGTCGAGCCAACTCTCATACAAACAAAAATAAAACATATAGTGATGCTAACATACCAGCTATCCAACCACCTTATTAGTGTGCTGTTCCTCTATACAAAGACATGGTTTACAGACAGAAGAAAAGAGAAGAAAAGGAAAAGAGAAAAAAGGGAACAATACAGCAGGAATAGAATTAAGTCATTAAACTAACAGAATCAATGAAGCACACTCTGAGACATTGCGTTTAAGTCCAATGTCCTTTCAGGTCTGATTTCTAGTTTTCTTTTCAAGCTGGTAAATTAGTTTGCAGTTAGGGTCAGTTCCCCTGATCTGCTGTGAAGGACAGTTCAGATTAACCTCGGTTCAGAAGTTTGGTCTATGTCTTTATCAAGCTTGTTTCTCCCGTTTCGGTGTTGTTACCTTGAAG
>NW_007039621.1:0-1097 GCF_000164805.1 Carlito syrichta | reverse complement strand
CACTGTGGGAGCTTTTCTGTCCTCTCAATAACTTCTGCGTGAAAACAAAAAGACTACATTGCCCACTGGATCCTAGGACGGCCACTTACCCGTGCAGACGTTTTCGGATAGGTGTGAACACCTTGCTTCCTTCAATTCTTGGGAATGAAAATCCACCATATCTTCCGCTCTTGTCAGAGCACTGTACATAAATCCTTGATACTGAAGGCTTGCTCAGTCGTCCAGGTCCCGCCCATTATGATGTCACAGTTCTGAGGCTGATGTCCTGAATGGCAAGCTGACATGCTGGATTTCCTGACTTTGCTCACATCTTTTAATTGAAAAATTAGCCGTTTAGGCCAACGAGTGAAACAGGGACAAAACCAATAAGTTAACATCATTCTTCTCAGACCTGGAAATTACAATAGTGAATTCATATGAAATTTAAAACAATCATGAAGAGCCGAAAGAATCCTTATCAAAAGATACACAGCAGGAACTCTCACTTTCCGCATTTGAAACTTTAGTATAAGTTTACAATAATCAAAACAGCCTGGTATTGCTACTGGAAAAGGTCCATAGGCTGATGGGTCAGGACAGAGAGTGAAATCCTCAAATTCTCACCGAACTCATCTTGGAAGGAACCTCCAGGACCACTGGGGAATGGAGAACCTATTCAGTACATGTTGCTGGGAAAAGTCTGACTACATGAACAAGATTCAAACAGGACCCCTCATTATCACCATACACATTAACTCTCAATGGATCAAAGAGCTAAACGTAAAACAACAAATTATAATCATCACAGAAACACAGGAGACTCCTTTATGAAAACTGGAACCGGCAGCTACTCTCTTCAGCTCCCTCAATACCCATAACTTAAAAACAATGTTAGACACTTGGGATCGTACCAAACGAATTAACTTCTGCAAAATACAAGACACCATCAAAATAGCAAGCAGACAGCCCCCGAATGGGACAGATTATTCTCCAGCTATGTATCTGACAACGTGATAACATCTGTGAGCTACAAGAAAATCAAACACTCAGAAAAAGAGACAAACAATCCCGTTAAAAAGTGGCAAAAATACATGATTGGACACTTCAAATAGAAGAGA
>NW_007039620.1:0-912 GCF_000164805.1 Carlito syrichta | reverse complement strand
AAGAATAACCAATAATATGAACTGACTCTTAGATTCTACCCTATACTTTTGGATACTTGAATGTAAATAGTCTATAGCAGGTAAGTCTCATTACACACTTGGTGAATAGTCAATTCCAAAATAACATGCTTACCAAGCACCAGGCGTAGGTCATTGCTACATTCGTTCTTCTGCGTTTGTGAAAGTACATTCAGCCATACTTTTTCGTATGGTTCACTCATTTTCTCAACAACTGTTTGTGTCAATGAAGAGAGAATAGGTGAACCAATTTTATATCTACAATTATAGGAATATTTTAAACATAAAATGATACCCTTAATAAGAAGTGTCAAAGTAAAATTATGTAAAATTTTAAGAGCAATATCTCTTTGCTAAGAGACTATGAATGTAAACATTGGCTACACTCCAGAAACATGCAGAAGTGTTTTAATATTAACTGAAACTAGTTTTATCTATTCTTGTGATTATTTTTCCATTACGATGGAATAACTCTTGTCATTTTGTTACTTGAAATCTACAACGGTGCAATATTTTAAGATTTCAATGTATTGCCTCATCACTTTAGCAGCTGGCAAAGAGCGGGAGAGGGCTGTGTACAGAGCAAGCTTCCACAGAAGAGGACAAGAGAGGCACCCACCATCATATTGAAGGTGGGGCAGGAAAGTGCAGGACCCACAGATCCGATCTCTGTGACTGATGGATCAACTATTCAGGGCTTGACCATGGCCCAAAGGCAATATCCAGAGAGCACAAACTTCAGAGGGACCTGATGAGTGCTGAGTTCCAGGCGCCCCATCCCCTACCCTGATCCAGCTGTGAGACAAAGCGTGTGGCCAGAAGGGAGGAGGAAGAACTCCAAAGAGATCAGTGGTGAGTCTTGGGCTGACACAAACCCCCTCCTTCCCAGCAATC
>NW_007039619.1:0-743 GCF_000164805.1 Carlito syrichta | reverse complement strand
TTTTTCACTCGGTCACCCAGACTGGAGTGCAGTGGCCGCTCCCGACCACCGCAGCCTCGACCTGCTGGGCTCCGGTGATCCTTCCGCCTCAGCCTTCCATGTAGCCGGAATTACAGACATGCACTACCACGCCTGGCTGATTTCTTGATTTATTGTAGAGATGAGGTCTCTCTGCCCAGGTGGGTCTCGAACCCGCGGGCTCAGGCAATCCACTCACCTCAGCCTCCCAAAGGCGCGGGATTACAGGCTGAGGCACCGAGCCCGGCATATATACAAGTTTTAAATGTCAACTATACCTCAGAAAAGTTGGGAAAAACAGTAAAACAATAACTATACACACAAAGGAAGATTGTCTGCATAGTGGAAATCAAAAATTTGAAGTGCTTGGATGGCTATTGTTTTTAGTCATAAACTTTGTGGTCTGATTTGTTTTTAAATGTGCGTATGAAAAAGTCAGACAAATAATTAAAATAACAACAGTAAATCTGATACCATGTTGGATAGTAATAAAACTAAATATACTTGGTTTTTTTACCCAGAAAACTAGAAAGCAGAATGCATGACCACACTCATTATCATTTCTGGGTGATCTAAAATAATGAAAGTGAATCTACACTGCATTCTGCAAAGTTGTTTATAAAATATTTTGTGGCTTTGTAGGCTATTGCAAAAATTGCTTTAAAAGTATTTTCATCTTTTCATCTAACACACACACACGCGCGCGCACGCGCGCACGTATAGCC
>NW_007039618.1:0-1354 GCF_000164805.1 Carlito syrichta | reverse complement strand
CCATGTTGAATAGTAATTCTTTTCTCTATTTTCTCTTAGTTAAATTTCTAAAGTTAAATCTAACAATCTTATATATACTCACCACAAGTTGCTATTTATGGAAGCCATTGCTGAACACAGAACCACTGGAGTCTCCTGTAGGTCTCTTGAGTCTATTATGGAATAGTGATTAGAAGGACAGGACAGCTACTGGAGGAAGGACTGCTTGGGTTTGGGTCTCAGCTGAACATTGCTCACTGTGTCTCCTTCGGCAAGTTATGTGATCTTTCTTAGATTTGGTTTTCTCATATATAAAATGGGAATAATAAAAATATCTATGCTAGGTTTGAATGTGTTCCCCAAAGCTTATGGATTGGAGTCTTGATCCCCAATGAGGCAATGTTGGGAGGTCAGGTCTAACGAAAGATGTTTGTATTATGGGGGCATCACACTTATAAATGAATTAACACCACCATCACAGGATTGACTTGGCTTCATTATCACCAAAGTGGGCTCCTTATTAAAGAATGATTGGACACCTCTTGTACATTCTCATTCTCTCTCTCTCTCTCTCCATATATACATTTCTGTATCTTTATCTCTGTCTGTCTCTCTCTTGGCCTTTTCTTTGACCTTCTGCCATGGATGATGCTGTCAGAAGACACTCAACAGATGTGGCCCCTTTACCTTGGACTTTCCAGCCTGCAGGACAATGTGTTAATACATTTATGTTCATTATAAATTACCTGTTACAGCAGCACAAAATGGACTAAAGTAGCGTACCTAATTCAAAGAATTGTGGGTTTAAGTAAGATAATGCATAAATGCATACTGGAGCCCTTAGCTCAGTGCCTGATACATCACAAGGGCTTCATCAGGTTGGCTATTAATATGTCCTTCTTCATCCCCTATTGTCAGTCCCACTTTCTGTCTCCAGCAATTTTGCTGTCTTGTTCTCTACCTGCCCCAGTGGATCAACACGCTGCAAGTTCATGGGGACAAAAATTATTCTGGCAGTCTGACCTTTGCTCTGCAAAATTTATTTCTACTGCCTTCCTGAATTTCACTTAGTTGATTGATAATTTTAAATGTTCTTATTTTTCTCACATTGAGGAAATTTCTTTCAAAATTCATATTAGTACGTATATTATTAAAATCAATGGAAATAGTCAAAAAAATAGAAGTTATAGTCACATGGCCAAACATCTCTCTGTAGCAGCATATTCTGCCAAAAAAGTAAAAATCTAAAATGACCACAAAAATTAGATCTTCCATAGAATTTCTAATTTTATGTCAGTTCTGATTTTTTAAAAAATTAATATTTTCATGTGATATCAAAAGCTCCTTGCTAATAAGAAATAGATTGTTAGAATAG
>NW_007039617.1:0-917 GCF_000164805.1 Carlito syrichta | reverse complement strand
TTCACTTATGAGTGAGATCATATGGTACTCAGTTCTTTGTTTCTGTGATATATCACTGAGGATGATTGACAATAAATTCATCCAAGTGACTGCAAAGTCCATATGTTTGTCTTTCTTTATGGTTGCATAATATTCCGTTGTGTATATGTATCACATTTTTTAAAAAAAAATCCAGTGCAGTTTAGATGGGCAACATGGTTGGTTCCATGTGTTTGCTAGTGATACTAGAGATGCAGCAAACATATGTCTGCAGGTATGTTTTTTGTAGAATGATTTGAGTTTCTCTGGGTATATTCCCAATAGGGGAATTTCTAGGTCATATGGGAGGTCAATTTCTAGTTCTCTCAGTAATCACTACACTGTCTTCCAAAGAGGTTGCACTAGTTTGCATTCCTACCAGCAGTGTAGAAGCATTCCTTTTTCCCTGCATTCTCACCAGCATCTGTTGTTGATTGTTTTATTAATGATGGCCATTCTTACTGGGGTTAGGTGGAATGTCAATGTGGTTTTGATTTGCGTTTCTCTGATGATGAGTGAGGTCAAGCACTTTTTCATGTGTCTGTTGACTGCCCATATCTCTTCTTTTGAGAAGTGTCTATTCATGTATTTTGCCAACTTTTTAATAAGGCTGTTTGGGTTTTTTTGCTTACAGCACATTTGAGTTCCTTGCAGATCCTGGTTGTAGGCCTTTTTCAGATATAAAGTTGTAGAATAGTGTTTCCCAATCTGTGGGCCGTCTCCCTGCTCTTTTGATGGTTGCTTTTGCTTTGCAGAAGCTCATTAGTTTGATGAGATTCTACTTGTCTATCTTATTTCTTGGGATGTGGGCATTTATGGTTATGAATAGGAATTGGTTGCAGTTCCAATTACCATAAGGATATCTCCTGCTTTTCTAAGATTCTTATAGTTTGAGGTTT
>NW_007039616.1:0-816 GCF_000164805.1 Carlito syrichta | reverse complement strand
TTAATGATTTGCTCGGCATGTGGCAAAAGATACATTTTATATTACCTTAAGGATATTTCTAAACCAAAGCATTTTTAAGTGTAAAGAATCTTACATTTAGAATAAAACTGGCATAGTAGACATACACTGTGCAAATGCCATAAATTTGTGTCATCTGACAACATGGGATTCTGCGCTTTTTCTTGTGCACTTCCTACACGTCCTAAACCTTTTCCTTGGCAGTGCCTTCTTATATCAAGCAGAGGCTTGTCATTATTTCAATCCACCAACATATAAAATAGGATTATATGTCATGACCAGTTGAGACTTATTCCATGTGTGTAAGTTTGGTTTAACATCTGAAAACCAAACGTCCTAAACCTTTTCCTTGGCAGTGCCTTCTTATATCAAGCAGAGGCTTGTCATTATTTCAATCCACCAACATATAAAATAGGATTATATGTCATGACCAGTTGAGACTTATTCCATGTGTGTAAGTTTGGTTTAACATCTGAAAACCAAACGTCCTAAACCTTTTCCTTGGCAGTGCCTTCTTATATCAAGCAGAGGCTTGTCATTATTTCTCTTCCCTGATTCCAATTATGTTACTATCAAATCACCACTCAAAGATGATTTAAAAAACAAGACCACTGGTCTCAAGGGCTAAGATTTAGAATGCAGTAGGCGTTCCAAATTGTTGGTTACCTTAAACTTAAGCAGACTCTTGTCCAGAGAAATTCCTGGGGAGGCTGGGTGTCTTTTTATGGCTTCTCCCATGTGTAGGTAGAGACGTCTCCTCAAGAACGAGCTTCCCTGGAAGTGGGTCAGGATTATTAT
>NW_007039615.1:0-723 GCF_000164805.1 Carlito syrichta | reverse complement strand
AGCTTTTCAAAAATTGAAGAGTTATGATCCTGCTCTGGATTAGGCTTTGGCCTTAGGGAATGTGGTAGCTGGTTTGATTTTCTATCTAGACCAGTAAAACTTTCTCCATATCAGCAATAGGCTGTTTCACTTTTTTATCATTCATCTGTACACTGACAAAGCACTTTTAATTTCCTTCAAGAAATTTTCCTTTGTACTTACAACTTGGCTAACTGTTTGGCATAGAGGCCTGACTTTGGACTATCTCAGTTTTCAATATGCCTTCCTCACTAAGCTTAATCATTTCTAGCCTTTGATTTAAAGTGAGAGAACTTCCTTTTACTTGAACACTTAAAAACCATTATAAGGTTAATAATTGGCCAAGTTTCAATGTTGTTGTGTCTCAATGAATAAGAAACCTGGACAAGGAGTGAGCAGGAAGAACAGCCAATTTGTAGAAAAGGTAAAATATACACAAAATTTATTGATTAAATTTGCCATCCAATATGGGTGTGGTTTATGGCACCACCAATTATAATAGTAACATCAAAGACCACTGATCACAGATCACCCTAACAGATATAATACTTTAAACGACTGAAATATTGTGAGAATTACCAAAATGCGACCACAGATTTTTGTAAAAATAGTGCCAAAAGACTTTTTCTACACAGGATTGTTACAACCTTCAATTTGTGAAAAATGCAGTACCTGCAAAGCACAATAAAATGAAAGATGTCCATA
>NW_007039614.1:0-1084 GCF_000164805.1 Carlito syrichta | reverse complement strand
GGCATGGGCCTGTAGTCCCAGTTACTCGGGAGGCTGAGGCAGGAGGATCACCTGAGCCCACGAGGTCAAGGCTGCAGTGAGCTGTGATCGTGCCACTGATTCCAGTCTGGGCAACAGAGAGAGGTAAAAAGGGAGAGAGAGAGAGGGAGAGGGCCAGTGTAGCAAAACGCTAACAACTGTTGAGTCAAGGGGAGGGAGTATGGGCACTTGTTGTACCCTTCTTGCGACTTTTCTGAAGTTTTTAGAAGAAAAGGTCGGTGGGGAAAGAGATCCCCCTTAATATATATGTATTACTTGCAGAATCAGAAAAAGCTGTCTTTGTTTTGAAGATTTAACTATCTATCTATATAGATAATCTATCTATCTATCTATCTATCTATCTATCTATCTATCTATCTATCTACACATATATATCTCAAAGCTGGGGCCAGCCCAGCTGCAGAAAGTCCTTCCTGCCTCCCCACCTGAATGGCCTGAGAAGGTGGGTTGGGTGTTTCTGGACACCCAAGGCTTCATGGGGGGACCCTGCGTGTGGCCCGAGGAGGCGGCCGCCCCCCCCCAGGGGAGGGGTCCTGGCTAAGCCTTTCCAGAATGGCCTCCCAGAGATCTGCCCTGCCAGGGGAGTGTGGGTCCATGTGCCTCTGTGACAACCAGAGATGGCAACAGCCTCATAAATGTCAATAAAAATTCGAAATGGGCTGGGCACTGTAGCTCACGCCTGAAATCCCAGCACTTTGGGAGGTGGAGGTGAGAGATTGCCTGAGCCCATGGGTTTGAGACCAGTCTGGGTAACTTGGTGAGACCTCATCTCTACAATAAACCAAAAAATTAGCTGGGCATGGTGGCGCACGCCTGTAGTTCCAGCTATCTGGAAGACTGAGGCAGAAGGATCACCTGAACCCAGCAGGTCGAGGCTGCAGTGGCCGTGAGCGTGCCACCTGCACTCCAGCCTGGGTGACAGAGTGAGACTCCAGCTAAAAAACAAGGAAACCAAAAATTAGAAATGTCCCAACCCTTGATCCAGCCAGGCCACTTCTAAGAATTCCTCTAGTTCGTCAGTCACTGTACCTCACATCTGTAATCC
>NW_007039613.1:0-761 GCF_000164805.1 Carlito syrichta | reverse complement strand
TTAGAGACACGAAAAATGGGATGGGAGAAGAGATGTCCTGGGTGAGGGATGTGTTCCTGTGCTTCTTGGTGGAAAGTCCTCGTTCCCGAGTTGGAGGGTGGCCTGCCTGGGGCACAATCTCACCTGGAGAGGAGAGCCGGCAGGAACCCAGCCAGGGTGCCTTGGGAATTCTCACACCAAAGCAGGGGCAGACATTGGGGGGGTTGGGTCTGTAAGTTTCTGGACTTGGGGGAACCTCACATGTCATTGGGGTGGGGAGGGAAAGACTGAGGGCAGAATGCTTGCAGGAAAGTGGATTTCTTTTTTTTTCTGTTATTTCTTTCCTTCCTTCCTTCCTTCCTTCCTTCCTTCCTTCCTTCCTTCCTTCCTTCCTTCCTTCTTTTCTTTCTTTCTTTATTTTTTCTTTCCTCTCTAGGTTGCCAAGGCTGCTCTCACACCACCCAACTCAGTATATCTTCTCAGCCTGAGCCTCCCAAACTGCTGTTATCACAGGCTTTCCATTTGGTCGACATCCTGGTCTTCCTGCCTGTTCTTGAACTCTGGGCCAGAGGCAATCCTCCTGCTATAGGACTTCCCTCACCCAAGGTCTTCTGGGTTTTACCCAGGGTTGAGGAGGGGCTTGCAATGGTGTCCAGCCTAGTCTTGAGCACCTGGGCCCTGGCTTTTTGCCCATCTCGGCCTCCCCCAGTGCTGACGAGACATGCATGAGTCTCCCAGCTCCTCACTGTCCCACTAAAGGTTTGAGAGTCATGCCCTGCCTT
>NW_007039612.1:0-695 GCF_000164805.1 Carlito syrichta | reverse complement strand
CCTAAAAATATTATACTATATTTATATAACTATTAATAACTTCTTTCCATGCACTGAAAAAAAATCTGACAATTTAACTATAAGTTGAGTATCCCTTACCTGAATTGCTTGGGACCAGAAGTGTTTCAGATTTCAGATTTTTTTGGATTTTAGAATATTTGCATATACATAATGAGATATCCTTCAAATTTTCGATTGGGAATGCTCAAACTGCTCTATTTTAACCACTATTTTGATAAAAATTCATAATCAAAATCTGGTATTACAAAATTTCATGAACTGAAATCCTTAATTAACTTGGAAATTCAATGAGTCAATATTTAGGTGTCAGAGATTGAGCTAAGGCCCTGGGATTTAATAATGGGCCAAAAAAGAATATAAAATGTTCTTTATGAAGTTTATGGGTCACTGAGGAGAGAGACAATCTTATAATCACACAAATAAATGAACATTGCAACTGTAGAAATGTACGATGTCATTACTTTAATCAGGGAGGTTTGCATATTCCCTAAGGAAGCAAAATCTTAGCTGAGGTGTGAAAGGTGAATAGAAGCTAACAAGTGAAATGAAATGAAAGCAAATAAAGAATAGTACAGACAGAGAAAAGCATGTGTAAAAGTTTTGCACAAATGACAGGGAGCGAGGCAGGTACAAAGAACTAAAGAAGACCAGCATGCTTTAAGTGGAAAGTTATG
>NW_007039611.1:0-747 GCF_000164805.1 Carlito syrichta | reverse complement strand
TGAGACCTTTATGAAGACATATAAGGAGTCTGTGGCAGACTATGTTAACTGTCTATTCCTACAACTTTCCCTCATAATCTGGTAATGTTTTAATCAAGAGATCCCACATTTTGTGCAAGGTAGCAACAAATCCAACATCAAGGCATGGATTATGGTCCAAGCTGGTGGTTCTCAGCTGGGGCTGGGGCTCATAATTTCAGCCCACCCTACTCAGTTGCATTTGGCAATGTCTGAAGACATTTTGGGTTGTTACAATTTGGAGGTGGCAAAGGGTGCAAATTGTCACTGCCATCAACTGGGAAGAAGCCAGGGATGCTGTAAACATTATAAAGTGCACAGGGTTGCCTCACAATGAATAATCAAAACTTAAATGAGGAAATCTGGTCTAAGCCATGTATGATAACTTTGATCCTTAAACTTCAGGCTTCTTTGAAGCTATAGGTGATCATACATTATGGATTGAATAGTGTCCCCTAAAAAAACAAATATTGAAGTCCTAACTCCTAATGTGGCTATATTTGGAGGTAGATAAATTAAGATTAAATTAGGTCACATGGGGTGGAGCTAATGTGATTCCACTGGGAGGAAGGGACACCAGAGTTACCTGTCTCCACGTGCACACGGAGGAAAGACCATGTAAGGATGTCTATAAGTCAGAAAGGGGTCCTACAAACTGACATCGATGGCACCTTAATGTTAGATTTGGAGCCTTCAGAACTGTGAGAAAAAAAATTTGTGTTGTTTCAG
>NW_007039610.1:0-919 GCF_000164805.1 Carlito syrichta | reverse complement strand
TTGATCAACAAATTAGAATGGCAAAATTATATAGGGCAACCATGCAGTCTAGCAGTTTTTTGTGATGAAATCTATATATACAAGATAAACAAGCAAAAATATCACCCTCTGTCCAAGAAGTCGCTGCCAACAGTGATGCCTGGGGATGAACCATTCACTTAAATTATTTTTTGAGTACCTTCTTAATGCCAGGCATGGTTCTAGGCACTGGGCTTGCAGGAGTGAACAAGTCAGACCCGGGCCTTGCTCTCACAAGACCTGCATCACGTTGGGGAAAAGACACTAAATAATAAACAAGACACCTGCAGACATGTCAATGGCTAAGAGGATGGTAAGACAGAAGGAAACTCTGGGGGTGAGGAGCTACTTTAGACAGGGCATTGGGGGGATCTTTCTGAGTATATGCTATTTAAAAATTGATATTATTGTGGAACCCACATATTCTTTTAAATAATCTCTTCAATAAATTAAAAAAAAATTTTAGAGACAAGGACTCACTATGTTGCCCAAGCTGGTCTCAAACTCCTGACCTCAAGCAATCCTTCCACCTCAGGCTCCAAGACACTAGAATGACAGATGTGAGCTCCTTTAAATTGTTTCAAACTCTTGCTTTCAACTCAAACTTTAAATCACAAACTTTCTTTTGAACACATTTTCTTTCAAACATTCCAGCAGCGTTCCTTTTTTCATATCCAACTGGTAGTTCAGTCAGTCTTGAGTAAGGGGGATGGACAAGTGTTGTCTTGGAGGATCACCAAAAGGATGTAACAAAATGTTAACTAGAGGAGACCAAGAATACTGAGAAAGACAAGGAAGGTTTGGTATAAAAGCACTATTTTCAAGAGATGCTACGTTTCACTGAAAAAATATTAAGGATTACATGAGAAACTGGGACACTTGTCATTACCCAGAGAGATGA
>NW_007039609.1:0-313 GCF_000164805.1 Carlito syrichta | reverse complement strand
ACAGGAGCACCAGCATTTATAAAGCAACTACTAAATAAACTAAAAAAAGATATTGACTCTAACACTATTATACCAGGGGAATTGAATATCCCACTGACAACCCTAGATTGATCATCAAGGCAAAAATCAAGAGGAAGATCCTGAACTTAAACTTGACACTCGACCAAATGGACTTAATAAATCCCTACAGATTATTCCACCCAACAACCACAGAATATACATTCTACTCATCACCACAGAGAACATATTCCAAGGTCGATCACTTCCTTGGCCATAAATCAAGTATAAACAAATTTCGTAATGTTAAAATCTG
>NW_007039608.1:0-1186 GCF_000164805.1 Carlito syrichta | reverse complement strand
TTTTCCATCAAATGAACTTCAGAGGAGGAAAACTACTTTTAACAAAAAGCATGTGCTTAGAAATTTCAAATTCTAACAACCGGGCTTGGTGGCTCAGCCTGTAATCCCGCGCCTTGGGAGGCTGAGGTGAGAGGATTGCCTGATCCTGCGGGTTCAAGACCCGCCTGGGCAACTTGGTGAAACCTCATCTCTACAATAAATCAAAAAATCAGCCAGGTGTGGCAGTGCACGCCTGTAGTTCCAGCTACTGGGAAGGGTGAGGCAGAAGGAGCACCAGAGCCCAGCAGGTCGAGGCTGCTGTGGCAGGGAGCAGCCACTGCACTCCAGTCTGGGCGACAGAGTGGGACTCCAACTCAAAAACAAAAAAGAAAGAAATTTCAAATTCTATCAATACACATATATCATGATTAGATCAAATAAAACATAGTACTTTAAAGAATAAACCTCTGCAGACAGATATGGCAATTCATGAATCCTTTTTAAAAAATATTTATAAATCAGGCATTATGAAAATCATCCATGAAGAATGAAACTGTAGTAATTTTGTTTGCTTGTTTCTTTTTGTTTTTCATGTAGAGGAAGAGATAAAGGGTTTATTACCTCAGTGCAAACCTGCAGGCCAACAAGCAAAAACTGGCATAGTCACAATAAAGACCTAGTTGGGTACAGTAATTTTGGAGATTTTGTACAGAATATTTTTGTGACAAATCATAATTTTGTAATCTCTCCTCCAAAGAAAAGAACAGAACACGCTTTCCTTATGTAAGCTTAATTTCTGAACTCTTAGTGATTTTATATGTTCATAGATTCTGTATCCCATTTCTTCTACCACCATTCAGGAACACTTTGAAATAATCAATGGCTTTATATTTTAATGTAATTAGTAGCACCATGGTTCCATGATTGGCCTATTACCTTCATACATTTGTCAATTATGTTGGAAGAAAAAAATATACAAATACACACACACACATACACTCACACACACAACAAGAGGGTTTATCTCTGAAACAGAGCTGAAAATTTTTTGGAAACGCTTGACAAAGTATATCGTTTGAATTCAGATTTACGTCAAAGCCTCAAATTATGTTTAGATAGAAAAAAAGGAAATTTATTTGGATCTCAAATAGAAAAAGACTAGACTGTTTTAAGTTAGACTGTAAGAGAGCTAAGATTTTTACTGTCA
>NW_007039606.1:0-739 GCF_000164805.1 Carlito syrichta | reverse complement strand
GAGAGAGAGACAGCATTTTATTTTTAGTAGGAGTCTCACCCTGTTGCTCAGACTTGAGTGCAGTGGCATGCTTATGGCCACCGCAGTCTGGTGACCTGCTGGGCTCAGGCGATCCTTCTGCCTCAGCCTTCCAAGTAAACAGAACTACAAATGTGAGCCACAATGCCCAGCTAAGTTTTTGATTTATGATAGAGACGAGGTCTTGCCAAGTTTCCCGAGCTGGTCTCAAACCTGTGGGCTCAGGCAATCCTTTCACCTGGGCCTCCCAAAGTGCTGGGATTACAGGCATGAGCCACTGCACTCCACCTGAAAGGTAGATTTATTAAAGAGAAAAGACATTGTAAAAAATACAACAGGCAGGACTTTGGAGAGAGTGTCAGCAGACGGCAAGGAGGCGGGGCCCTGTGGGTCTTCCCAGTGAAGTTTAGTCCTCTCTTCTGCCAGGGTAAGGTTTAGGAGTCCCATCATGCATTTGGGTTCCTGACATGTAAATAAGATCATTTTGATGGGTTGATATTTGACCTTGATGGTAAAGACCCTGAGGGGCCAGCTGGAGGTTTGTAGAGTGACTGTTCGATTGTGGGTTTTGTTTCATGATCAGCCTTGGTGGACTACTCTTGGCCATGGAACCAGTCACAGATGTTTTTCAATGACTCCTTAGCTTTTATGGCCCTTGTAATCTCATTCTGAGATTTCCTTCCTCAAAATAGTTTCCTCAATTGACGCCAGCCACCTTGGG
>NW_007039605.1:0-1571 GCF_000164805.1 Carlito syrichta | reverse complement strand
CATGGCATAAGTCCTGGATCCTGCCACATTGTAACAGAATACTAGAAACAGCAACACTGTGAAGTAATGAGTTTTCACAAAAAGGATCATCAGTAGGGCATGATATGGATTGCTATATGATACAGCGTTTATGTGAACAGATCACGTTTGATGTCATTATAATTTGATATTCATCACATGACATTCTAACAAGAGAAAGATTATGTTTCCCTGAAATATTTAATGCACAGAAAAATATTAGCACTACATCGCATTCTGTGTATTCAAAACTGTCCCCATAAAACACCAACAATTTGCATATGTAAAATAATTCATTATATAGAACCGCTGTGACTTCTGTGTACCTAGTGGGAACCGCTGGCTGTCTACATGCATCCAGTCCCTCCTTCCAATGTATTTCCTCAACTGACTTAGCAAATCAGCATGTCCCACTCCTCTGGGCGTAGTGACTGGTTGAGGAACTCATGGTCTAATCATCAGAGTTAGGACTGCTGGGACCATAGGACCACTGTGGGGATAAGTCAGCTTTCAGATGGAGCATCTGATAGCCATCCCATCTCCCCCGATCAAAGAAAAAAAAGGGGGCAGCCCCCTCGGGTCCCCTACTGCTGTGGGAAATTTTCTGTGCTCTCAATAAATCCTGCTTTCTTTAAAAAAAAGAAAACAGAAGAAAGAAAAGGACAAGGTAACCACTGGGAGAGGGAGGAGGATGGCAGAATAGAGAGGAAAGGATGTGGAAGGAAGAGATTTGGAAGGAAAGGGTCATCAAAATGACCTGGGAGGTTTGCAAATCGCCTGTTCATCCCTCACACTTAAATTGTTGAGATGTCACAACACAAGGAGCAACTGAAACTCACTGCTATGTATGCTAACATAGATGCTAGAATGTTCTTTCTGATGTGAGCATACTAGAGTTCCTGGAGTTCCCATCAAGGAACTCTCTTCCACCTTTAGCATCCAGAACTTATCACAATGACTGTCAGCATTCCCCATCTTGGTTTCCTCCCCTGTCCCTCCTTCCTGCTACAGTGCCAACCCGACGGGGCCCCACCACCCTCTACTAGAGCAAGTCTGCACCTGGGCTGCACATTAAAGTCACAAAAAGAGGTTTCACAACAGGGGCCTGGTTCCCATTCCCAGAAGTTGATTTAGTTATCCTAGGACATGGTCAGGCATCCAGATTTTTTAAAGCCCTGGGAGACTGTAACAGACAACCTGGACTGTGAGCATCACATGACTGAAGAGTAGTTACAGGTGACTTCGGCCTCATCCAAGTCAGTGAATGTTTCTCACTGTCTCTACTTTCAGCTGCAGTGGTGGGTAGAAGTCACTATACAGGAGCAGTAATTTTTCTTTTCTCACAAATAATTCCATAATCTTGGCAAAAGGGAAAAGGAGCAGAAAAATCTGTGTGCAGATAAGAGCTCTTAGAATACAAAAGTGAGTTATGATAGCTAAGATGTGAAAAATTTACAGCAAAAGAAAAACTGGAGGAGAAAGTATGTGTTAGGGAAATATTGATGGGAAAAGAATTAGGAAAAATCACGGTATGCGAAATTGGCCAACATACA
>NW_007039604.1:0-354 GCF_000164805.1 Carlito syrichta | reverse complement strand
TGCAGGTAGGCAGCCAAGGGTTAGCTCAAGGTACATAGATGAGGGTCCCAAGTGTTTTTCACTCTTTTGATCCTTAGATGTTGGCTTGTTTTTTTTTTTGTCTTCATGCTGCGTGGTTTAGATCCAAAGACAGAGAGAAGGGAGGGGAAGTGGTTCTTTCTGATTTCTCTTTTTGTCATGGAAGCAAAATCAGAAGCCAGTAACAGATTTCTCCTTCTCATCTCAGTGGCCATCATTGGGTCATATGGCCATCCCTAGGAAAGCAAGTAGAGTCATTTGCCGGGTAACGATGGTTCTGTCAACATTGAACTACATGCAGGACAGCAGTTCTGTAACATTATAATAAAGGTGAAA
>NW_007039603.1:211202-247147 GCF_000164805.1 Carlito syrichta | reverse complement strand
CCTTTGGGAGGCTGAGGTGAGTGGATTGCCTAAGCCCGCGGGTTTGAGACCCGCCTGGGCAGCGAGACCTCATCTCTACAATAAATCAAAAAATCAGGTACTGAAAAGAAGAAAACAAACAACCCCATTATAAAATGGGCAAAAGACATGAACAGACACTTCACAAAAGAAGACATTCGAGCAGCCAACAAACACATGAAGAAATGCTCAACCTCACTAATCATCAGGGAGATGCAAATCAAAACCACACTGAGATACCACCTAACTCCAGTCAGAATGGCAATTATCAACAACTCAAAAAATAACAGCTGCTGGAGAGGGTGTGGTGAAAAGGGAACACTTCTACACTGTTGGTGGGAGTGTAAACTAGTGCAACCTCTGTGGAAAGCAGTGTGGCGATTCCTAAAAGCTCTAAAAATTGACCTTCCATATGACCCTGCAATCCCCCTACTGGGAATATACCCTGAAGAACACAAATCACTCTATAAAAAAGATACCTGCACACGTATGTTTATCGCAGCATTGTTCACAATAGCAAGAACCTGGAAACAACCATGCTGCCCATCAAAAGAGGACTGGATTAAAAAAATGTGGTACATATACACAATGGGATACTACGCAGCCATAAAAAAGAACAAAATCATGAATTTCGCTGCAACCTGGATGGAACTAGAGTCTATAATACTGAGTGACCTCTCACAAAAACAAAAATCCGAATATCGCATGTTCTCACTCATATAATGGACCTTGAACATCCAATGCAATACTATGAGAAAATGACGGATGGTACTGGGAAACTATGGGGGGGAGGGGGATGGGATTAACAGTAGCAAATATCTGTCAGGGATGGGAAACACTTCTTATCTACAGGGTGCCTGAATGAAACGTCATTGTACACCTAACCCTTAACTGTACCCCACAAAACCATAATAAAAATTACTGATTAATGAAAAAAAAAAAAAGAAAGCAATCTGGATAAAGAAAATGTAGTACATATTCACAATGGAGTATTATACAACCGTAAAGAAGAAAAAATCATGGACTTTGCAGCAAATTGGATGGAGCTGGAGACTATCATACTAAGTGAACTATCACAGAAACAGCACTTAATACCACATGTCCTTACTCATAAGTGGGCTCTGAACACTAGTCACATTAATACAAAGGAGGGATCAGCAGTTGCTTGGAACCTCTAGGGGAGGGAGGGGGGGAGGGAGAAAGGCAAGGGGCATGTGACAACACCGAGGGCACCTGGTCCACTTCTAGGGGAGTGAGGGTCAGTTAGAAGCCCAAACTTCACCTACATACAGCCTACTTATGTATTTAACCCTCACTTGTATCCAACACCTCTAAAATTAAAAAATAAATAAATAAAAGCGCATATATTACTATGTCACAAAAAATATTTCCAAAATATATTATTAAAAGAATAAAAATATAAGTCAAAAGATAGAATACAAGATTTGAAAATCACATAGTCCATCAAGAACTTCTATCCAATATAGTATATAAGGAACTCAAAACTCAATAAGGAAACAAACAACCCAACAAAAAATGGGTAACAAATTTGAACATACATGTCAACAAATAAGATATACGCATGACCAATAAACAAGAAAAAATGTTCAACTAATTAGTAATTTGGAAAATGCAAATTAAAACCACAGTGACATGCTATTACACACTTATTAAATGACTAAAATTAAAGTGGCTGACAATACTCATTATTGGCAAATATGCTCTAATATTTTCACTCTTCCATTTTCACTGTGACTCTAGTTCAGTTTCTTATAAGCTCTAGCCTTTACTGTTAACACAGTTTCCTGACAGGTCTCCTCATTTTTGCTTCTGCCATCCTCTAATTATTCTCCACAGTGAAACCAGAGTCATTCTCACTTTAAAAAGTCACTGTCTGATCATCTCCCTCTCCTGCTCAATGTTCTTAATTGTCCTCCCTCTGCTCTCATGAAAATTCATAGGCCTTAGTTTAGTTGCAAAAGCCCTTTTGTGATCTCTCCCCTGCCTGTGTCTACACTCATCTTGGACCACTCTTCCTTCACCCACACTGTCCTCTCTCTGTTTTTGAAACACGGTATCATATATCTCTTTTCCTTTATGTATCTTACGTACACACCAGACAAAACCATGTGCTATATTTTCTGAACACACAATCTCATTTCAGGCTTCTGTGTTTTTTACAAATCTACTACTCTGTCTGGGGTGTCCTGTTTTCTCCTGGCTAACTTCTAACCATTTGTCAAGAGTCTCCAACAGCACTATTTCTTCTGTGACTCAGTTCTTCATGCATCATCTTTTCTGTGCTTCCTTAACACTATTCATTTTGTCAATCTATGACAATTCTGTCAGTGTTTTGATTAATAACTAATTTACATGTCTTGCTTCTTCTGCTATGCTGTGAGCCCTTTAGTGGTTTGAATTGTGACTTTGTTTATTTGGTGCCTCCATAGTGCCTAATTCATGGTAGGTACTCATTAAATGTTTGAGAAAGATGAAATATTCTTAAATATAATTTAATTTGCATTGTGCCTTTTTATGTCTAGGCTATCCTTGGTGTGAAAATGATGTGTGATTAAGAACGACACTAACTTGCAGCACAAGCATTTTTTTATGGTCTACAAATAGGAGAGGACCATCAAATGTCATTAGGGGAATTGCACACTCCCTGTGTCTTGGTAGCAAGCATGATGGTCCTTTTAAAAAATTACAAATTTAACTTTAAAAATAAGCTGTTAGCTCTGGAGAGGGGATTCCTTACTTCAGGCTCTTTGCTGCAGGAGGTGATAGATCATTTCAAGGTGATGTTTCTGTATTTTTGTTTTTCCTTCACTTTCTTTTAATTCAGACTCCTTTTATTTTTGTTGCTTACTAACATCATCACAGTCAGGATTACACAGGTAAAAAGAGGGGATTAGGCCATCCTTTTCCCTATTTGGAGGTTTGCATGGAGTCCTAACTTGCAGTTTTTCTTTTTACCTATATTCGAATGCCACAGCCATTTATAAAATGCCTGAACACTTATGTTGAGGAAGTTACATAAGGAAGAAGACTGGGTGCTGGAAAGCCAAGACATTTTTTTTCTCAGACAAAGCACAATGTTGTGAAATATTTATAACTTCACTGTAGCCCCGAGCTGACAATTGTTTTTTTCCAGGAAACTTCTGGATTTTTGTCATGATTATATATTACTTTCAAATGACTACCTTAATAGTCCTCCAAAGAGATTCACCTGCAGTCCCTATCATGTTTGCAGAAATGTTTACAGCTCTATGACTTGTCTTGTTAACATAAATCTAGCTCCTGACAAACTGTGGTTTAGATTTTCTTGCTATGATGGATGGGTCTCACAAAGTTCATATTATTAACTTTAATTGTTCCAGATGCTCCTCCCAGCCTCATCAGTAGCTTCTTAGGCAATAATTATGTGATCCATGCACAAACTTACTATTTCTTGCATGCCACCCAGGACCACTAAAAATTCTTTGTTGAAACAGACATGAGATTTGTAAGTAAGGTATGTCAAAAGCTTTGGGGGTGGAAGAATCAGGTTTTTTCCCAAAAATTCCGATACGGGTAAAAACCTAGGACTAAATGACAAAATTAAAAGTGAAGTAAACTCTGGCTCAGTGATCAAAAAATGCTTTCTAATAGTCTAACTGGACTGAGATTGTGGTGATTTCTTAAGAATAATGACAACTCTGAAATTTTTATCTGGGAGAGATTTAGAGATGATACTCAAGTCAAAAGCAGATGGCTAAGGAAATGAATTAGGCCCTATATTTGCATAGATATTATATTCATTATGAAGACATCATTTATCCATATCAGTGAATTGGAAAAAGGTGACAAATAGTGGAGGGAAACTAAAGACCAAAAGACTCCTTTAGGCTTTTGCTGCTCAGAAGATAGTGAATTTTTCATAATAAAAAAGTGTTTACCTTCTAGGTACAACTATTGGGGAAAGAATTATTGCTTACAGTAGCTTCTATTCCTTTGTGTTTTGGTAAATTGACTTTTTAAGAAAGCAATTTGATCTCCGTCACTTCATGGTATAAATTCTAAATGTAATTCTTAAATAATTCTGCCATTTTAGGATGGGAGAGATGTGGAAGATTCACTTTCTGCTGATTGTGAATTTACAAACAAAATAATTCTAATGAGGTAGATAAGATAGGTGTTCTTGTTCCATTTTACTTAAGAAGAAATTGAAGGTCAAGTGGACTAAGATTACACATTTTAATGTCTAACACAGTTAGTACTTTATAGATGGAAGCAAAGTTTGGTGGTCTATGATTTTTTTCATTTTTTTAGAAAGCAGGTTTTATTGAAAGGATAGAAAAGCTCCCAGAACAGAAGGGAACCTCAGGGGATTGCCCTAAGTTTTCATGTTTAATATAACTGTAGATACACATAAAGTACTCATCCCTTCTTCCCTTTTTTTAACCAGACAACTTTGTTATCTATCACAACTGAGTTTCAATGTTTATAGGTATATTTCCAACATTTTATCCATGTAAATAAGGCCTAAAACTAAAGGCAATCTCTACTTCTAGTTTTGTTAATTATTTTACCTGTTATTGGTTTCTTCGTCATTTTATACATTCACATATGCATACACATATACTCATGACCACACACACACACTAACCTCCAACATTTCTGTACCAAAAGTCCACAATTAAGACAGGTGGGGGAAAAAAAACTCAAAAATAACTAGCAAGGCAGCAGCCAAAGCTAGGTGTCAGGGATGAGCACCAGGTCTGCTTCTTTGCAAAGGTGTGTGGAGCCTGGGGCTAAGGCTCCACTCTTCTCAGAGAAGACAACCTTACAAACCACACCATCCCCTGACTAACTTCTGCAAGCTGAAATTCAGTACATAAAACATCATGAGAATTTTTTTTATTTTATTGAGAAAAGCTAAATACATATACAAAACTAGGGAGAATAGTACAATGGAATCCATGTACCTGTCACTCGGAATCAACCTTTGCTAACTCATGGCCTGTCTTTTTCTTCTACACTCTCCTGTATCCGTTTTCTATTAATGCATAGTAAATTATCAACACTCTTAGAGGAAATTTATATCTCACAGAAAGTCAGAAGCCTGGGAATGACATAATTGGATTACCTGTTCATGAACTTGCCAGTCTGGAAAGTATTTTCTGGAGTGGCAATCTCATGTGGGATTTGAGATCCTCTACCAAGTTCATGTGACTGCTGGCACAACTCAGTTATTTTTGGTTGCAAGACTAAAATCTCTATTTTCTTACTGGTTGTAAGGCAGGGACCACTTTCAACTCCTAGAAAACACTTACAAGTCTATAGCATGTGGTCTCCTTCAGAGGCAGTTCAAAGCATGGACATTTGCTACTTTAAAAGTAGAAAAGCAACTTCAGCTGTTTCTTTTTGTGACTGTCCTGATTAAGTCTGGTCTACCCCTAAAAGTTCCTTTTTATTAACTCTGAGTCAGCTGCTTAGATATCTTAATGACATCTTAAAAGTGCCATATAAATATATCATAACTATTGTGAAAGTGATATCCTATCATAGTCATTTTTCTCACCCATATCCAAGGTGAAGATTTGACATCAGGATGTGAGACTATTAGAAACTATCTTGGAATTTTGCTCACCCACCCAACCAGATTATTTTGAAGCAAATTCCTGGCAAAATATTATTTAATAACAAATATTTGGCCAGGCTCAGTGGCTCAGCCTGTAATCCCAGAACTTTGGGAGACCAAGGCGAGTGGATTACCTGAGCCCGTGGGTTCGAGACCCGCCTGGGCAACTTGGAGAGACTTCGCCTCTACAATAAAATTAGCCAGGCATGGAAGCACGCACCTGTAGTTCCTGTTACTTGGAAAGCTGTGGCAGAAGGATCGCTGGAGCCCAGCAGATTGACGCGGGGTGGCCGGGAGCGTGCCACTGCACTCCAGTCTGGGTGACAGAGTGAGAGTCTAACTCAACAAAGAAAAAAAACAACAACAAATATTTATGTGTATCTTTAAACTATAAAAACTAACTTTCAAACATATTCTCTATGCCATTATCACATTTTCAAATAATAAATCATCATTAATATCAGATTTGCAGTGCTCAAATTTTTTAAATTATTTTATTACTTTTAAAGTTTGTCTGTTCATGACAGGATCTTAATGAGCTTCAAATATTGAAGTTGACTGATATGTCTCTTACATCTTTTAACATTTACAGGTTCCTTCTCCATTCTTTTTTTTTTTCTTTTGTAATTAATTTTTTGAAGAAGCAGAATCATTTGACAGATAAAATTCCAAACCTAGATTTTTGGTTTTACTATTAAATTTTGATTTTCAGATAATTGTAGATTCACATGCAGTCGTAAGAAATAAAACAGAGAGATACCATGTGCTATTGACTCAGTTTCTGCAATAGAAAGATCTTGCAAAACTATAAGGCAATATAGTCAAGATGCAAAATATCCATATAATCTCAAGAATCCCTCATATTGACCTTTTATAGCTACATCCACTTCCCTCATTCTCCAATCCTCTTTGATTTCTATCAACCACTTATCTGTTCTCCATTGTTATGATGTTGTCATTTCAGAAATGATGCAAAAATGGAGTCATATATAGTAGATAATCTTTTGATGTTGGCTGTTTCACTCAGCAAAATTATCTAATGACCCATCCAAGTTGTTGAATGTGTCCATAGTTTATTGCTTTTAATTACTGAATAGTATTCCAAGGTATGAATATACCATAGTTTGTTTTGACATTTGCCTGTTGAAGAATATATAGATTGTTTTCCATTTCAAGCTCTTGTTAATAAAGCTGCTAGAAATATTCATGCACAGGTTTTGAATGAACATAAGTTTTAAATCCTCTGGGATAAATTTCTTGGAGTGCAATTGCTGGACCATGTTGTCGGTGTATGTTTCGGTTTTTGCTTTTTTGTTTTTGTTTTTTGAAACTACCAAATTTTTTCTAAAGTAGCTATACAATTTACATTCTCATCAACATTGTATAAGTGATATAATTTATTTGCATTCTTATAAACAATTGTCATTTTTTTTATTTTAGCTGTTCTGATAGGCATATAATGATTTTTTATTGTGGTTTTAATTTGAGTTTACTTAATGGTAGCATATATTTTCGTGTGCCTATTTGCCATCTATATATACTCAGTAAAATATACCTTCATGTTTATTTTAGTCTGTTTTGTGAGAATGTCTGAGACTGGGTAATATACAGATTAAAAAAAAAGTTTCTTTGGCTTACAATTCTGGTGGCTAGAAACTTTAACATTGCACACCTGTATCTAGTGAGGGTCTCAGGCTGCTTCCACTCATGGCAGAAGGCAGACAGACAGGGAGATCTGTGTACAGAGACTACATGGCAGGAGAGGAAATGAGACAAAAAGAAAGTAGGAAGAAGTGACAGATTTTTTCTAACAAACAGCTTTTGTGTGAACGATTACAGTGAGAATTCATTCATTTCCAAGGGAGGGCATTAATCTGCTCATGAGGAATTTGTCTCCATGACCCAAACACTTCCCAATAGGCCCAGTAACTTACACTGGAAATAAAATTTCAACCTCAGGTTTAGAGAGTACATCTGAATCATAGCAATGTCATTTGCCCATTTTCTAATTGGATGCAGAGGTTTTACTATTAAATTATTAGTTTTATATAGATATATACTCTAAATGTGAATTATTTATTAGATATGTGGTTTATAAATATTTTCTCTCAGTGTGTTGCTCGTAATTTTCTTAAGCAGATCATATATAGAACAAGTTTTCATTTTCATGAGGTCCAATTTATGCATTTTTCTTTTTCTTTTTATGGCTCATGCTTTGGTTTCAAGGTTAAGAAGACGTTGCCACGTCCTAAATCCTGAAGATTTCTCCTATTTTTCTAGAAATTTGTTAATATATGATTTTACATTTAAGGTCATGATTTATTTTAAACTAATTGTATTAGTTGTCATGTTTCCTTTTCTGCCTGTGAATGTCCAAATGCTCTGGAACTATTTGTCAAAAAGACTTTTCATTCTCTGTTAAAGTGCTTTTGTACCTTTGTTAAAAAATCATCTGAGAAAATGAGGGGGGACCCAAAAAACACAGAATTTATTTAGTTTAAAAATTGTGTATTTATTCTTACATATTTAAACTTCAGATAACTTCAAAATACCCTCTGTTTGATGCAACACAACTATCAAGATGCTTTTTTCCAATGCTCAAAACAGTTTTTGAACTTGTCAATTTTGATGCCTTTTAGTGCATCTGCTGGTTTTTTGTTTGTTTGTTTGTTTCACCTCTTCCACATTGGCAAAACATTTCCTTTTGAGGGCTTTTTAATACAGGGAAACAAAAAAAGTCACTCGAGTAAGAACAAAAATAAAACACGACGTATGAATATCAGTACCAAGCATTGAATCCTATGACACAACTCACATACAGAAACTAGTAATAATTACTTCATAGCAAAGTCAATAGGGCACATATTTTTTTGAAGTCACTTGGGGTGAGATTGAGTGAATGGGGAAGGTGGGGCATGCGAGTCTTGCCATTTTTGGTCAAAAACTGCTGAACACTCAATTTGTTGGGAGCAGGTGTGCTCGTAAATCACTCATCATGAAATGGGCAAATGCTTGAATGAATCTCCACAAAGAAATTCACTGAAGCCTAATGCAGCCTCTTATATTAATGCTATCTGATACACTGTTGCCAATGGGTTCCTGGAACACTTACCCTGCTCTCCAAAAAATAATTCTGGGTTTTTGGAGTTCCCACTCAAATTTGTGTGGATCTATTTTTTGTTTTTTAATTTTTAGAGTTGTGGGGTACATGTGAAGTTTTGCTACATAAAAAGGTTGCTGGCAGGTGAAGTTTGGGTTATTTTTGAGTAGTCAGTTCTATTGCATTTACCTATGTTTCTGTCCCTCCAACAATCTCATACAATGTTCATTACTGTAGCTACAAATAATTCTTAAAAATGAGGTGAACAGATTTTTACCAGTTAATTCTATTATTTCAAAATTATTTCAAATTTCTAGTTAATTTATCTTGTCATTTAAATTTTGCAATAATCTTGCCTATATCAATAAAAAAATCTTGTTGGGATTTTTATGGTAATTATGTCTAAAATGTATATGGATTTGGGAAAAAATGGCACTTTTTCTATAATGTATTTTTTTTTTTTTTTTGAGTTGGAGTCTCACTCTGTCGTCCAGACTGGAGTGCAGTGGCCGCTCCCGGCCACCGCAGCCTCGGCCTGCTGGGCTCCAGCGATCCTTCCGCCTCAGCCTTCCTAGTAGCCGGAATTACAGGCATGCGCCACCACACCCAGCTGATTTTTTGATTTATTGTAGAGATGAGGTCTCACTGCCCCAGGCGGGTCTCGAACCCACGGGCTCAGGCAATTCAATCACCTCAGCCTCCCAAAGGCGCGGGATTACAGGCTGAGCCACCGAGCCCGGCTCTCTATAATGTATTTTAATGCATGTTTATGGTACATCTCTGTATTTGTTTAGACCTTCTTTGGTTTCTTTCAGAAATTTTTGTGGTTTTCAACCAAAAGATCCTGTACACATTTGCTGTATTTACTTCTAAGTATTTTAATTTGGGATGTTACTGTAAATTATATTTTCAAAAATTATAAATACTAGCTACTTATTCCTGGTATATAAAAAAGTAATCAACTTTTGTATATTGACCTTGTATCATACAACCTTGGTATATTTTCCTATCAGTTAAAAAAGTTTTTTGTAGAATCTTCTATGTTTTAAACATGAACAAATATGTTGTCTATAAATAAAGATAGATTTATTTATTCCTTTCTAACATGCATACTTTTTATCAGTTAAAGGTGTTTTTTGTAGAATCTTCTATGCTTTAAACATAAGCAAGCATTTCTTCTACAAATAGATTTATTTCTTTCTTTCCAACGTGTATATCTTTTTTTATAAATTTTCTTATCACATTAGTTAGGAGTTCCAGTATGATGCTGGCTGGATAGGAGTGGTGAGAGAGGCTATTCTTGACTCGACGCTGATCTTAGCAGAGGAGAGTACAGTCTCTCACCATTAAGTATGGTGTCAGCTGTAGGGTGAACATGGATATTATTTATCAAGTTTAGGATGTTTTCTTTTACTTCTAGTTTGTTGAAGTTTTTGTTTTCAATGAATGTTAGACATTGTCAACTGTTTTTTGATATGTCACATGATTTTTCTTCTTTTACCTATTAATATGGTGGATTATGTTGATTGATTTTCAAGTGCTGAATCAGCTTTGCATGCCTGGAATATGAATTCCTATTATACATTGTAGAATAGCTTTTGCTAATATTTTATTGAAGATTATTGGGTCTAAGTTCATGAAAGATGTTGATTTGTAGTATTACATAATATCTTTCCTTATTTTATTATTGAGATTATTGTTCTCCTCAAAATTAAGTTGTAAATATTCACTCTGCTTTGTGGGGAATTGGTACAATTTTATCTATAAATGTTTGAAAAAATTCGCCAGTGAAGCTATTTGAGCCTGATGCTTTCTCTTTTGGAATCATTGATTAAATTATTTAATACATACAGAACTATTCTGAGTTTCTATTTCTCTTTGTGTAACAGTGGTAGTTCATGTCTTTCAAGGAATTTGCTCATTTTATCTAAGTTATCACATGTGTAAGTGTTATCATTTTAATCATGCCCTGTTTCAAAAAGCTATAAGGAAGTAGTGTACTTCTCCAAGTACCTCAAAATGTGATCTTATCTGGAAATAGCATCATTGTAGACGTAATTAGTTAAGATGGGGTCATACTGATGTAGGGTGGGTTCCTAGTCCATTGTGATTCCAGTCCATCTTAATAGATGTCCATGTAAAGATAAAGGTTGTGAAAGAATACCATGTGAAGATGAAGAATTAGAAAGATACATTTACAAACCAAGGAATGTCAGATATTTTCATCAAACCACCAGAGGCTAGGAAGAGACAAGGAAAGATGTTCCTACAGGATTCAGATGAATCATAGCCCTGTCAGCAACTTTGCAAGAGGAGATAGCTAGAGAAAGGCTAGGCAAACAGACAGGGTGGGTCCCTCAGTTACAATGTGATGAACTCCTGGCAGGCCTCTCAGGCTGAAACACTGGTATGGGAAAGCCTTACCCTGCAAGTCTCTCAAGCTAGAGCTTACGTACTCACTGCTGGGATAAAAAAAACAACCAACCAGCTCATCATTAGGCCCCTATCTCCTGCCAATTGGTCCTCAGTAATGACCATTCAGGATAGCTAGTGCCGACCAATCAGCTCACAGCTAGTGCTAATCAATTGGCTCAGTCTTAGGGGTATATAAGCACCAGGTTTCAGCTCCAAATCGGCAACCCTCTTGGGTCCCCTCCCACTGTGGGAACTTTTTTGTCCTCTCAATAAATCCTGCTTTCTCACTTTCCAGCCATTGGTGTCCCTCATTCTTTCTGGGCATAAGACAAGAACTCCAACCTGAAGAGCTGCAGAAGATAGAGCTGAAGAGCCATACACCATGGAGGCTGGCTTGCCAGCTGACAGAGTCTGCTGAAGTGGGAGAGCTGCTGGAAGAAGACGAGATTCCAAAACTGAGATACTTCTGGGGGCTGCAACACTCTCAGGGTTTGACTTGCTAGCCCATTAGAGCCAACACTTCTGGGGCTTGGCTTGCCAGCCCACTGAGCTGAACCTCTCTGGGTCTTGGCTGACCAACCCATTGATGTGACATTCTCGAAGCCCAAGCTGACCTGCAAAACCCATATCACCTTGATTTTGGATTTCTAGCCTCCAGACGTATAAGAAAACAAATTTTTGTTATTTTAAGCTACTTAGTTTGCTGCACGCTGTTATAGCAACTCTAAGAAGCAAATACAGTGGGCATACAATTGTTCCTCATATCCATTTAATCTTCTTTTTGGGGGCCAGATTTGCTGTTAATAAATAAACTTAGTTTTCTCTCATATGAGGTCGTGAATCCTCCTTTATTTCAAAGTATAGAATTTTGAGTGGACAATTCTTTTTCTTTCAGCACTTGAAAATGTTGTGCTTCTTTTTTTTGACATTCATAATTTTTAAAGAAAAATCTGCTCTCATTCTGTTTCTAAGGGGTCTTTCCTCTCTTATTGTTTTTAAAATTCTTTCTTTTTATATGGGGTTCAGAAGTTTGCCCATGAAGTATTTTTGTGTGGATTTCTTTTGGCTTAACTTGTTTGGGGTTAACTAAATTTATTTAATCTGTTGGTTTATGTCCTTTGCCAAATTTAGGAAATGTCCAGCCATTATTTTTTGGGGGTGCTTTTCATTTCCTTCTTTCTCCTCTAATTCTGGGACTCCAGTGACATACATCTAGAACCTTTGTTATAGTTACTCAAATCACTTAGTCTTTGCTAATTTTTTCAGTCTTTTTTTTATTGTTGTTCAAATTGCATAATTTCTATTGTTCTGTCTTTCAGTTTCCTTACATTTCCGTCTCTTCCCTTCCTTTTGTTGTTGGACCATCCATTGAATTTTTATTTTAGCTATGCATTTTTCAGCTATAAAATATCCACTTGGTTCTTCTTTGTGTTATCTATTTATTTGTTGAAACTTTCGACTTCTTTGTTTCTATTATTAATTTGTTTTTGGTATGTTCATTGTTGCTCATTGAAATATTTTTATAATGGTTGTTTTAAAATCTTTGTCAGATAATTCTAACATTTCTGTCATCTTGTTATCGACCTCTCTTCAATCTTATTCTCACTCAGTTTGAGATCTTCCTAGTTCTTGGTATGATGACAGATTTTCATCTAAAACCTGAAAACTTTGTATATAATATTTGAGACTCTGGAGTTTGTTAACTGGAGTATGTTAACACATTTTTTTTTTTTTGAGTTGGAGTCTCACTCTGTCACCCAGACTGGAGTGCAGTGGCCGCTCCGGGCCACCACAGCCTCAACCTGCTGGGCTCCAGCGATCCTTCCGCCTCAGCCTTCCAAGTAGCCGGAATTACAGGCATGCGCTACCACACCCGGCTGATTTTTTTATTTTATTGTAGAGATGAGATCTCACTGCCCAGGCGGGTCTTGAACCCGCGGGCTCAGGCAATCCACTCACCTCAGCCTCCCAAAGGCGCGGGATTACAGGCTGAGCCACTGAGCCCGGCTTTGTTAACACATTTTTATGTTAGCTGTCTGCCTCTGGCATTGCCCTGGCAGGTTAAGAGGAGACAGTGGGGATATCACCTCATTACTGAGAGGTGGAAGTAGAAGTCTGGATTCACATCTTGGCTTCCACTGACATTAAAGGTTGGAGGTTCCTCATAACTGCTGGATTGAATAGAAGTTAAGGTCCCCATCGGTATTCATTGTTACTGAAATGATGACCTCCTCACAGCCCAGTTGTAATGACAGTTTTCGGTCACCACTTGGCCTTTTCTGACAACACCTGACAAGAAGGTTGGGATGTCTCATTATCTCCTGATGAAGGTCCAGTTTATCTACTCTGTCTTTGTTGGTGTGTGTGAAAATGCAGCCACATTTTCTGTGGTATTTAGCTGGTGTAAAGTGGTTATTATGCAAAAGATTTCTGTCTTTCTAAACACACCTTTCCTGCTCTCTTGGCTAGAAAGACAGGTACCTGAATAATGAACATTTGTATACCTAACTCTGAATTGTACCCTACATCTTTAAAATTTAAAAAAAAAAATTATTAAGAAAAAAAGAACAGACTTTTGTTAGGATTTATTTTTTGGTCTGAACTCATTGGCATTTCCCAAGGTTTCTTCAGCTCCAAATCTAGACTATATGATGCAAGAAACGAAACAAAACAAAAAACTCTGGGAACTAGCTACTTTATCATTTCATGATTTTTTAGGTTTCTAGTTACACTAACTTACTAAAATAATAAGAAAAAAATCTCTAATTCATGTTCTCAGAAGCAGAAGTCTCTAGATTGAATTTTAATGATTCTATATTTAAGACCAGTCTATTTTCTCTCTGCTTTTCAGATCAGTAAATTCCACTGATCTTTTTTCAAGTTCACTGTTTCTATCCTCTGTCATCTATGCTCTTCTGTTGAGCTCACCCAGCAAAATTTGTAACCCAATTATTTTGGTTTTCAATTCTGTATTTTCCATTTGCTTATTTTTGATAACTAATATTTCTTTCCTGAGATTTTCTATTTTTTTTACAGATAATTTGTAATTGCTTGTTAAACCAGTTTTATGATGAGTGCTTTAAAATACTTGTCAGATAATTTGAACATTTTATTCACCTTAGTGTTGATATCTGCTGATTGTCTTTTCTCATTCAAGTTGTGAATTTTTTGGTTCTTAGTATGAAAGCCATTTTTTATTGTAATTATGAACATTTGGGGCATTGTGGTATTCTACATTTTATTTCTTTTTCTTTTTAGCACTTCATCCCTTCTGAAGTATATATTTCAAGAGCCTGGTGGGTCCCCATATTCAACTTCCCTCTGGCTACTGCCACCATCTACCCAGCAAAAGTGGGGTACTGATTCAGATAGCCTTACTACAGACAAAGTGGAAGTTTAACTCACTCCTTCACTGAGCTGACATTTTCCTAATGAATGTGGAGAGTGACTCGCACCTCCTGGTTGCCTCCCAGTCAAGCTGTAAATTCACTTTTCTTTTCTTATATATACTTAAGTTTAAAGATGTGGAGTACAAGTCAAGATTAGATACATAAGTAATCTACATACGGGTGAAGTTTGGACCTCCCGTTGGTCCTCACTTCGCCTGGCTTAAGATCAGGTACATTTGGTGATGTTATGTGACCCCCTTCCCTCCTCTGGAAGTGTCCCAGTACTGCAAATCCCTTTCTTCTAGTGTTATAATAAATGTTCAAGGTTCACTTATGAGTGAGAACATGTGGTATTTAGTTCTTTTTTTCTGTGATAGATCACTGAGTATGCCAGACTCTAACTATTTTCAAGTTGTTGTGAAGTCCATAATCTTGACTTTCTTTATGGCTGCATAATATTCCATTGTGTATATGTACTAATTTTTTTTTATCCAGTCCACTTTCAATGGGAACAGTTGATTCTCCAGCTTCACTAAGTATTAAATAAATGCAAATTAAAACCACACTGAGACATCACCTAACTCCAGTCAGGATGGCCATCATTAATAAATCAATAAACAACAGATGCTGGTGAGAATGCAGAGAAAAGGGAACACTTCTACACTGTTGTGGGAGTGTAAACTAGTACAGCCTCTGTGGAAAACAGTGTGACAATTCCTAAAAGATCTAAAATTCAACCTTCCATATGACCCTGCAATTCCCTTTCTGGGAATATACCCAGAGGAACTCAAATCATTCCATAAAAAGATACCTGGGCACACACGTTTATTGCAGCACTATTCACAATAGTAAATTCACCTTTCTGCTGAGCACATTGTGGCCACCAGAGGGATGACTCCCACTAATTTTGCTACTGTACAGTAGGGTAGATGCTTAGCTCACCACTACCCCAAGGGCACCAACAAAAAGGAGGGAAGAAAGAAATGGAGTGCTAACTAGCCCTGCTTTAGATTCCCTAGCTCAATCTCATCACTGAGCAGAGAAAAGGCTCAGCTCAAATTACCCCGACAGGGAAATCGGAGCACCTCCTACTTCTAACAACTGACAGATACATTAACTCTCTCCTCAGCCCATCTACACCACCCTGTGGGGAAATTAGAGTGTTGCCTGCATCAGTCAGACAAAACATGGAAGGCTAACTCACTGCTAAACGTTGCCCACATTTTCCTGGAAGGGAAATTTTAGCACTAACAACTTCATCTTAGTTAGAAATGAAAGAACAACTTCCTGTCTCTCCCTGACAAAAGTGTAGGACAAGCAGATGTTGTATTCTGTCTGTTGATGTTTGGCTAATGTAGGGCAGGTAGGGCCAAACTATTTTTTGCTGTTAGGCAAGTCTCTTCCTGGTGTTTTTGCTAGGGACTGCAGGCTTTACTTGGAACTTTATTTGTATCTGCCTGCTGACATTTCTGGGTTGGATGTCTATGAAGCACCCTTGCATATATCCAGGATATATGGAAAGCAATAAGGAAACTAAAATAACACAGCGGAGCATCCCAGGTTCCTTTGGCAGTCCACCTCCATTCCATCAGTGTCTCCCTGTGCTTGTTTGGTGTTTCATATATAGGAAGCTTTTGTTTTAAAATAAAATGGTTTTAAACTACTAACTGTATTTAGCTGATCTATTTCTTCTTGACTGGAAATGAAAGTCTACTGGGTCATTTTTAGAGCTTCTGTGTTTCTACTTAGCATTGTGAACGTAAGAAGGCAGTTATAATGGCTGTTTTAATGTCCTTGTCTGATAATTCCACAAACTGTCAGTTCTGGTCCAGTTTCAATTACTCAGGATAGTTTTAACTTAGTGGGATTAAACATATTTTTAAATTATTAAAGGCAATTTCCATATCTTTTTGTGTGAATGTCTGTTCAAGTATTTTTCCCATTTTTGTATCAGATTTTGAATCTTTCTCTAGTCACTTTTAAGAGTCCTTATGTATTAGCAATGTCAATCCCTTATATGTGATTTATTTTACAGGTATTTTTGCTGATTTGTAAATTCTCCTTAAGTTTATCTATGTTGTAATTTGGTTGTGCTTTTCAAAAACTTTAAGCAGAGTGATATATAAATGTGTCCTGAGTGAGTAAGCAACCAGTGGACACCAGGGGGTGAATGATCAATAAAAAATCCAGGGAGAAGTCATGAAGTCAAAGTTAGTGTGCCCAGATAAGAATCCCAAGCTTACAGAACCCGCTACTCTATTAGGAACATAATGCCTGTGACTAATTCGACCACCCTTTTCCTCCAAAGCCTGAAAAACTATTAGAAGACAAGTGGTTTAGGGGACATAATCACTGTTTTCAAAAATCTAAACTAGCATTATTCAGAAGTCAAATTAAAATTAAGAAAAATATTATCAGGGAAAGGGGCACATAATATCAATAAGCATATCCACACTTTACCTGTATGATGATCACTTATGTACCTAACCCAGAATTGTACCCCACATCTTTAAAATAAAAAAAAGAACAATATTATAATGTTTACTTTTAACAAAAGCTTATTGTTACCACTATGGGTAAATGTTAATATATATTTTATGTTATTAGAATTGTCTAATTTTTAACAACTTTATTGAGATATAATTTACATAGCATAAAAGCATACATAAAGTGTATAATTTAATAGACTCACAAAACTGTGCAAACATCACAATCTATTTTTAATAATTTTTTATAACCCCCAAAATAAAATTCACACTTATAAACAGTCATCTCCCAGCCATCACCTACCATTCCAATCCTAGGCAACCACTAATCTAGTATATGTCTTTGTATTCTGGACACATCATATAAATGGAATCATACAGTATGTGGTCCTTTGTAACTGTCCTTTTTGCTCAACATAATATTTTAAGGTTCATTCATGTTGTTACATACATTAGTACAATATTTTATAGCCCAATAATATTCCATTGAATGAGTATGCTACATTTTGTTTGTCCATTAATCAGCTGAAGTACATTGAGTGTTACTGCTTTCGGTTATAATGAATTACGGTGCTATGAACATTTCTATGCAAGTTTTTATGTGGACATCTGTTTTCTGTTCTTTTGTGTATTTAGTTAGGAGTAAAATTGCTAAGTCATATAGTAATATTATGTTTAACTTTTTGAGTAAATGCCAGGAGTTTTTCAAAGCATCTTCACTATTTTATATTCCCACAAGCAATGTATAAGACTTCCAATTTTTCCACATCTTTGCCAACATTATTGCCTGTCATTGAATTATAACCATCCTAGTGTGTCTGAAGCAGATATTTTATTGTGGTTTTGAATTTCATTTCCCTGATGGCCAGTGATGTGAGCATGTTTTGATTTGCTTATTGGATATTTGCATATCTTTTTTGGATCACTGTAGTTTTAAAATATTTCCCTGTTTTTAATTGGATTATTGGCCTTTTAATATTTAAGTTATTAGAGTTCCTAATGTATTATGGATGCAAGTTCCTTATGTGTTATGTATTTGCAGATACTTTTTCCCATTCTGTTGGTTATCTTTCCCTTTATTGATGGTGCTTTTGGAAGTATCTATATTTTTGATTTGATGAAATACAATTTATCAATGTTTAGCTTCAGTTCTTAGTGTTACATTCAAGTAATCCTTTCCTAATCCGCTTTCAAACAAATGTACTCTAATGTTTCTTTATAAGAGTTTTATACTTTCAGTTTTCACATTAAATTTTTTGTTGAATTTTGAGTTTATTTTTGTATATAGTATGAAGTAGAGAAACAATTTCATTATTTTACATATAAATATCCATTTGTCGAAGAACAGTTTTTTGAGAAGACTATTCTTATTCCATCTTGTTTCTTATCTTAGTAAGAAAGCATTCACTCTTTCATCATTAGTCATGATGCTAGCTGTAGTGTTTCATAGATGTTACTTATCACGTTGAGGAATATTTTAACTGAAACTACAATAGCAAAATACCATGAACTGGGTGGCTTAAACAACAGATATTTATTTTCTCACTGTTTTGGAGTATGAGGGTCTGAGATCAGGGTACCAGTGTTGTTAGTTTCTGGTGGGAACTCTCTTCCAGGTGTGTAAATAGCTGCCTTCTTGCTGTGTTCTTGGCCTTTTCCAAGTGCATGCATGTGAAGATGGAGTGAGCTCTGTTAAGGAAATTATAGTCACGCACCATATAACTATGATTTAGTAAGCAATGAATCACATTTACAACCATGGTCGTATAAGATTATAATGGAGCTAAAAATTCCTATAGCCTAGTGACGTTGTAGCCATCATAACATCTTAGTGCAATGCATTACTCACGTGTTTGTGGTGATGCTGTGTGAACAAACTTACTGCACTGCCGGTTGTATGAGAGTACAACCTATACAATTACAAATAGTACATAATACTTGATAATGATAATAAATGACTATGTTACGACTTTCTCTGTTTACTATACTATAGCTTTTATCATTATTTTAGAGTGCACTCCTATCTATTAAAAAATGTTAGCTGTAAAGAATATGTCATATTACTCTGGCAGCAGCTTCATACAGTTCATGTTTACCTCATCCCATGATTGCATCATTTTCTCTGGTGTTTGACTTAATTTCAAATTGTTTTATTCATCATAGTCCTAAGCATACAAAATCCACTGCTAATGTTGCCCGTAGGAGACCACACCAAGTGATTGACTCAGGAAAAAAACTAAAAGTGATTAAGAACTATAAAGGTAGAATAGCAATTATGATCATTGCTGGCCAGGCTGGCATGTCCCATTCCACCATAGCTATCATCTTGAACAACAAGAACAAAGCGACAAAAACTGTTAAAGGATCTGCTTCAATGAAGGCTATAACAATCTTGCTTTGGGGTAATGTTAGATAGTGCTCTCACACACCACCCTCCTTTTGGTGATCTTCATCCCAATATCAAAGTGGTGTTTCTCCTTCCAAATATCACCTCTTTGATTCATCCAATAGGCCAAAGTGTTATAACTACTTTTAAGGCCTATCACTTGAGCAACCATGCTCAAGCTATAGCTCAGAAAGACACTGATGCAATTCTGTAAGGATTACAGCATCTATGATTGCATAATCTTTCTAGAATCTAGATGATGTCAACAAAGAGTGTATGAATGACATCTGAAAGAAAGCACTCAAGGTTCTTCCATAATGTCAATGAATTTACCAAGGATGAGAAGGTGTGGGATGGCAAACAACCTTAACCTGGGTGTGGACGAAGGTGACATTGAGGAGCTCCAGGAGGTGATTCAGGAGGAGCTGACTAATTTGGAGTTGTGGAACTGAACCCAATGCCTATCTGATAAAGAGGCAAGAGAAAAGAAGCTGCAGGAGAAGAAAAAGAAGAAACTGTGAGGAAAAAAAAGTAAAGCGTTTGGCAGAAGTTTTCAACAAGCTCCTTAAAAAGCGTGCAAACTTGTATCTCACATCCTCAAAATTAATTGATTCATTATTATGGAAAATAATTAAATGGAAAACAGTGTGGCGATTCCTAAAAGTCCTAAAAATCGACATTCCATATGACCCCGCAATATCCCTACTGGGAACATGCCCAGAAGAACTCAAATCACTCTATAAAAAAGATACCTGCACGAGTATGTTTATTGCAGCCTGTTCACAATAGCAAGAACATGGAAGCAAACGTGCTTCCCATCAAAAGAGGACTGAATTTTTAAAATGTGGTACATATACACAATGGAATATTACGCAGCCATAAAGAAGAACAAAATCATGAACTTCGCAGCAACCTGGATGGAATTAGAGTTTATAATACTGAGTGATCTTTCACAGAAACAAAGATCTGAGTATCACATGTTCTCATTCATAAGTGGACCTTGAACAACTACAATAATACTGTGAGAAAAGGATTGACAGTAGCGGGAAACTGGGTGGAGGGCAGGGAGGTGAGATTAACAGTATTCGATATTTGCCTGGGGAAGGAGGGACACACCTCATCAATAAGGGTACCTGCACAATGAATATTTGTATACCTAATCTTGATTTGTACCCCACAATTTTAAAACAAATAAATAAATAAATGTGTGCAAACTTGTATCTCACACCTTCAAAATTAATTAATAGAAAAACATGAACTCCAACAATGAAAGATTTTCATTAATAGACAGTGGTACATTACCTACTTACAAACAAATCTGTGATGAAAAAAGTAATAAATCACCATGAATATATATCTGAAAAGAGTGACACCTTCTCAAGAAGAGCCTTAGGCAGTTTTTTAAGGAGGTATTCCAGAAAAAGGCATTGTTATCATAGGAGATGTTAATGCCATGTATGTCATTGCCTCTGAAACCCTTCCAGTGAGACAAGATGTAGAGATAAAAGACAGTGATATTGATGATCCTGACCCTGTGTAGGCCTAGGCTAATGTGTGCATTTGTGTCTCTGAGCATAATATCTAAAAAGTTAAAAATAAACAAATATAAAAAGATACAGAATAAAAAGAAAAAATAGGATGAGCTCTGTTGCTCAGCCTGTAATCCCACGCTTTGGGAGGCCGAGGTGAATGAATTGCCTGAGCCCATGGGTTCGAGACTCGCCTGAGCAACTTGGCGAGACCTCATCTCTACAACAAATCAAAAAATTAGCCAGGTGTGATAGCACGCGCCTGTAGTTCCAGCTACTCAGAAGGCTGAGGCAGAAGGATCGCTGGAGCCCAGCAGGTCGAGGCTGCAGTGGCCGGAAGCAGCCACTGCACTCCAGTCTGGGAGACTGAGTGAAACTCCAACTCAAAAAAAAAGAAAAATTATTTTCTTACAACTGCATACAACGTGTTTTTTTTAAGCTGCTAATACAAAGAAATCAAAAAGTTCTAAAAATTAAGTTTACAAAGTAAAAAAATTATAGTATGATCAAATTAATTTATTATTGAATTTGCATAATTTCACTGTATAGTGTTTCTCATCGTTTTTATTCTTTTAATTTTATTTATTTATTTATTTATTTTGAGTTGGAGTCTCACTCTGTCGCCCAGACTGAAGTACAGTGGCCGCTCCCGGCCACCGCAGCCTCGACCTGCTGGGTTCCGGCGATCCTTCCACCTCAGCCTTCCAAATAGCTGGAACTATAGGCACGCGCTACCACGCCCAGCTGATTTTTTGATTTATTGTAGAGATGAGGTCTCGCCAAGTTGCTCAGGCGGGTCTCGAACCCGCGAGCTCAGGCAATTGAGTCACCTTGGCCTCTGAAAGCGCGGGATTACAGGCTGAGCCACCGAGCCCGGCTTATAATCGTTTTTAAAGTCTAAAATAGTGTACATGAATGACCTAGGCCTTCAGATTCTCTCACTACTCATTCATTGATCATCCAGAAAATCTTCCACACCTGTAAGCTCCATTCACAAGTATCTTATATAGATGTAACATTGTTTAAATGTTATATCATATTTTACTGTACTTTATGTTTAGATTCATAAATACCAGTATGTTACAATTGCCTACAGCACTTGGGACAATCTCAATTGTACTTCATATAAATGAAGATTTATATATCTCAAGATTTATAGCCTTGGAGTGATAGTCCACACCACATAGCCTATGTGTGTAGTAGGTTTTGTCTTCTAGATTTGTGTAAGTATATTCTGTGATGTTTGCACAATGATGAAATTGCTTAATAATGAATTTCTCAGAATATATTCTTGATATTTAATGATGCTTTATTGTAATCGTATTGGACCAGTGTCCCACTCTCATTTAACCTTTACTGCTTACTTATCGATCCTATTTCCAAATAGAGTTAAGAATTAGGGCTTCAATATATAAATTAATCAATACATGTTGAGGTTACTGTGTACCAAATCATTCTCTTGGTTTTATTTTGAACTGTTTATTGATAATTTATAGAAATTGATTTTTGGATGTTGAACTGGTAACTTGTAAACTTGTTGGCCTTTTTTTAAAATCAATTCTAATATATTTCAGGGGATTTCTAAGAATTTTTCCATTTACAAGATGTTTTCATCAGTGTATAAACAATTTCACCCCTTCTTTCTAAGTGGGATGACTTTTATTTCTTTATTTTACCTAATCTTTATATCTATATTTATGTAAACTATTGATCTGTAGTTCTCCTTTTTTATGACCTCCTTTATGACCTTTGCTATTAAGATATAGCTGGACTAATAGATGAAGTAAAGAGCTGTTTCCTTCCATTCCATATTTTTGGAAAAAATATGTAAAGAATATTTAAATGCTAGGTAGATATGCCATTGAAGTCATTTATGCCTTGGTTGTTTTACTAGAATTTTTTAAATGACTAAATTGAACTGTATGAATAAAAGCATGAATTATTTTATATGCAAATTTTCCTAATAAAGTTGACTTTTTAAAGAACAAAGCAAATATAATTTATTACAATAGAAGTCAGAGTAATTGTATTGATTAGTGGTTAATCATTGTGATAGAACAGAAGAGGAGCTTCTGAAAATCCAATGTTCTACATTTTTATGTTTGTGTTAGTTAAAGAATTGTGTTCATTCAGTAAGAGTGTATCAAATTTTACACTTCTACTAAGTTTCCCTCTCTATGTGTGTGCTATACTCCAATTAAAACTTTGTATTAAAATTGCCAATAGCAAATATTAGCACAGATATGAAGCAAAAGAAATTTTCATAAACTGCCTGTAAAAATACACATTTTATAACCTCTTTGAAAAACAGTATGCCATTATCGACTAAATGCGAAATATGCATAACCAACTATTGCTTTCGTAAGAATATACCTTTGAGTTATATGCACATATGTTTGTCAAAACACATGAGCTAGAATGCTTATTGTAGCTTTATCTAGAATAGCTACATATTGAAAATAGTCTACATATCCATCAACAATAGAATGGATTGTATATTTGAAGTACAGTCAGACAATTAAAGAATGTAGACCAATGAAAATAAACTACAGAAACATTAACAAAATGAATGAATTTCACAAATATAATGTTAAATAAAAGCAAGCAGACCCCTCCCTCAGAAATAGTGCATACTCTTCATTTATATGAAGTTCAAAATCTAGGTGACCCAAATTATGCTTATATTTTTAAAAACAGAAAGACACACGACAACATTATACCCGTCTTAACAATAAGAATAAACTAAATATTTTATACAAATTATGACTTCTTAAACCATTTGGAGAGCTGACATTGCAAAGAAATCAAGGGAATCAAATTCCAAAGTACAACCTTCAAGAGCAGAAAAGCTATATGAATGGTCACCTTTGGCAGAGCATAGAAGTAAGAGCCAACAGAGAAGTAGGTTCAGAATGAAACAGCTAAAAATTTAATGAATTTCAAAAAGTTGAGTCTAAAAGAACTGAAAGCCTCAAATTCAAGTTAACTTATATTCACTCATGAGACTCTTTGAGGGAGTGTCCATTTGGGTACTAATGAGAAAGCATGGGTGAGTGATATGACATTGGGGCTACCCTCAGGATGGAGCAGCCAGATCTCTAAACCTCGGGGCATCTGGAACAAGGACAAAAGCAACATCTATCTGCCTCTGAAGAAGAGATAGGACTTTTTTTCCACTTTCAAAAACTAGGCAATGGCCCACAACTTCTTGTGAAAGGGTGAAAACAACAGACATCTGCCCCTATAAGAGAAGTAAGAAAGTATTTTGGGCCTAATATTCTTCAACAATACAAGGTAAATCTCTGCTATCAATGAGACAGAGACAGGAAATTATCTGATACTCAAGATCTTCCACAAATACAAAGCAGAATTTGGCTGCCAGGAAGGGAGGCATAAAAATGCTAGGAAGATCCTACCTCTAAGAACCAGATATACAGGTTCTGAATAAGACTGAGACTAGACCGGCAGAACTAAGAGCCCTGACTGCTGCTATCACAAGATTAGCACTGAATAAAGAGCTACGGAAGTTTAGCAAAGGAAGGTAAATATGTAAGAGGAAAGAGCATGGTTTGCTGAGACTGCTGAAACTTGCAAGAAGAGCATGAACACTAAGGAAAAGTCTACAGCATCAGAGTTTCCACACTTAGCACAAGTAAGGCAACTTGTGACAGAAATCCTTTGAAACTGATAACAACAACAAAACCCAAACCCAGCTAATGTACTGACTCAATTGACAATCTCCCCACACTAACGGCCTGGCAAAAAAAGACACATGCCAATTTCAAGGAACACATGCTATTTACCTCAATCTCTACTGTTATACAAAAGACATTTGGCAATTAATTAAAAATTATAAAACACAAAAATCCAAGGATCATCAGTCTATTGCCAGTGGGTTCCTGACAATTGGCCATGGTGTCAGGGATGGAGGTTCTAGGTCATACTTTGTACTTCACCTTTAAGTGCTTACTGGAACTCGAGTCTAGTTATAGGTCTAAGAAGCAAAGAGTTATAGAGTGCATGAATCCTGAGGAGAATCAGAATTGCCCTGTATGGTAGCTACCTCAGTGGTGGAATCTACAGTATAAAAATAATAAGTAATTTTATGATTATCTCAATCAAAGCAGGAAAAGTATTTGACAAAATTCATCAATTCATATTTTTTAAAACATTCAGAAAACAAGAGATAGAAAGGAATTTTCTCAACTTAATAAAGGACATCTACAAAAAAATCTATGGACAATATCAAAATTCATAGCCAAAACTAAATTCCCTCCCCTTACTATCAGAAACACGGCAAAGATGCCCACTAGTACCAATCCTATTCAAGATTGTTGGAAAAGACTTATCAGTGGAATAAAACAAGAAAAAACTTAATGGCATATAGATCGAACTGAAATGTATACAACACTATCTCTATTTTCAAAAGATATGATTCTCTAGGTAGAAAGTTCCCATCCCACCCAAAAAACTCTACTAGAACTAAAAAGTAATACTAACAGGGTCACGGAAGGCAAGTTGAATACAAAAGAAGTATGTGTGTTTCCTTATAACAACAATAAGACATTGGAAACAAAAAAATATTTCAAAAATCGTTCTCAATAGCACACACAAAAAGTAAAAACTTAGGTACATGAAAGGGGCCCTCCCCCCAAAAAGGAAGTACTTTTTGAAAAGTGGGTCTCTTGTAGCAAAGGCTTCTCCCACTAGGTAAGTGTTCTCAGAGCTCATTGGCATCAGTGCACCAGCTAGCGTTGATATGAGAGGTTACATTTAGCTTCAGGGAGATTTTTTTAAGATTCTTTCAACGTGTTTGTCCATTTTATAGTGGGTGATTCACAAGCGCATCTACTCACAGTGTGCTGAATGTTCAGCAGTTTTTGACCAAATGCAGCATGAACCCCATGCCCCACCTTCCCTATTTACTCTATCTTGCTATGATCAATATTTTTAATGGAAAAAAAACATTTTTTAAAGGAAAAAAATCCTCAAAGAGAATCATTTTGCTGAGGTGAAACAAAAAATGGAAGAAGCACTAAAAGTCATCCATAATCTGTCTGGAGCAGTGGAAAAATCATCTCAAGAGGTGTATTGCATCAACCGAAGAGTACTTTGAAAGTTATTAAGTTTAAACATGAAAGAATACATACACTTTTTTTTTTTTGAGTTGGAGTCTCACTCTGTCGCCCAGACTGGAGTGCAGTGCCTGTTCCCGGTCACCGCAGCCTCGACCTGCTGGGCTCCGGCGATCCTTCGGCCTCAACCTTCCAAGGAGCTGGAACTACAGGTGCGCGCTACCACGCCCGGCTAATTTTTTGATTTATTGTAGCGATGCGGTCTCGCCTGCCCAGGAGGGTCTTAAACCTGCGGGCTCAGGAAATCCACTCACCTCAGCCTCCCAAGGCGCGGGATTACAGGCTGAGCCACCAAGCCCAGATTACATACACTTTTTTATAAATAAATTCCAGGCTTTATTGGGTCCCCCCTTGTAAATCTAACAAAATATATGCAAGAGTTACATGCTAAAAACTATAAAATAATGATAAAAGAAATCAAACAAGAACTAAATAAATGGAGAGACACAGTGTTCATAGAATAAAATACTCAACATAGTGAAGATCACTGTTTTCACGAAATTGATGTATAGATTCAAAGCAACGTCATCAAAATCCCAGAAGATATTTTGCGGACATTGATAACCTGATTCAAAAAACTTAAAAAGGGTGAAGGGACTGGAAAAGCCAAAACAGTTTTGAAAAAGCAAAATCATCTATTGTTTGAAAAAATCAAGTTGTCTGATTTTTAAGATTTACTAAAACAACAGTAGTCAAGATCATGAGTAAAGGGGATAGACATGTAGGTCAATGGAACACAAAAGAAAGTCCAGGTACAGTCCTAAGTAAACATGGCCCATGTAACTCTTCCAAAAGTCTAAATATAATGAAATTGAGAATTTTTACTCTTTTAAATAAATGGTTTTGAAACAATTGGGCATCTATAAGCAAACTATGATCCCACACTTTATGCAGAAATCAACCCCAACTGGAGGATAGATCCGAAAGTTAATTGGAAAAGTATAAAACTTTTAAAAGATGAAAATCTTCATGGCCTGAATTTAGGCAAAATGGTCTCTTTTTTTGGAGGAGGGGGTTGGAGTCTCTGTTGCCCAGACTGGAGTGCATGGGCTCCGGCGATCCTTCCACTTCAGCCTTCCATGTAGCTGGAACTACAGGCGCGTGCTACCACGCCCGGCTAATTTTTTGATTTATTGTAGAGATGAGGTTTCGCCAGGTTGCCCAGGCGGGTCTCGAACCCGCGGGCTCAGGCAATCCACTCACCTCAGCCTCCCAAAGGCGCGGGATTACAGGCTGAGCCACGGAGCCCGGCTGCAAAATGGTCTTAAACATGACACCTAATGTATGATTCATTAAAAAAAAGAAATGATAAATTACACTTTTTCAAAATTGAGAACTTTTGCTTTCAATCACTAGTTGGAGAAAAAAAGTCAAGCTACAATCTGAAAGAAAATATTTTCAAATCTTGTATCCAACAAAGGACTTGTATCAAAAATATATAAAAGATTCAAAACAAAAAATTGCCAAAATATGTCAATTGTCACTTCTTCAAATTTGACATACAGATTGCAAATAAGCCAATAAAAAGTTCTTCTGCATTAGCTATTAAAGAAATGCAAATTAAAATCACACTATAATACCACAACACAAATTTGAAAATAACTAAAATTTAAAGCCTCCAATGTATATGCATTACTAAGTGCTATAATGCTATCAAGTATAAAAAACTTTCAAGTGGGAATTTCAATTGTGATAAATGATTTGATAATTGCTTATAAACCTATACTTATCATATGACTCAGAAATCCCATTCTTGGGAGAAATAAAAATGTGTTCACACAAAACAGATACGAATGTTTATATAAGCTCTTTCTATGTTTCGCAAAACCTGGGGGAAATAAACAAAATATTATTTCCTGGATGAGTGGATTAATAAACAGGTACACCCATATAGTGGAATACTAGTCAATAAAAAAGAACGGAACTATTGACACAAACAACAACTTGAATGATGCTCAAAGACATTTTGCTGAGTGGAAAAACCATTCACAACAAGTTACATACTTTATTATTCCACTAATTTATAACATATGAACCTATATTTTTAAAAATAAAAGTATGAGATTATCCAACTGAAAGGAAATAAATAATATGCAGATATTTTGCAACATAATAAATATAAAAATACCTTTGGGTAGAAATCATTTGGTAAAACTCAGTGATTGGCTGGGCACGGCGACTCATGCCTGTAATCCTTGCACTTTGGGAGACCAAGACAGGAGGTTTGCTAGAGCCTGGGAGTTCAAGACCAGCCTGGGCAATATAGTGAGATCTCATCTCTACCAAAAAGAAAGAAAGAAAGAAAGAAAGAAATAGCTGCATGTAGTGGCACAATCTGCAGTCCTGCCTACTCGAGAGGCTGAGACAGAAGGATCACTCTGAGCCCCAAAATTTAAACTTGTGTTGAGTCATGATCATACCACTGCACTATAGCTTGGATGACAGAGTGAGACTCCAACTAAAAAAAAAAAAAAAAGTAATGGATGAGTTTCAGAAAGAGGGACATGGTTCAAAACATAATGAAAGAAAAATACTCATACAAGGAAAGAGGATATAAGGTTCTTCTTAATAGAAAAAGATTTTTTTAAAAAACCTAAGAATTTACTGGAGAAGAAATTTTTGAGGCACAAAAGAGTATAGAATCATATCAATGTGAAACAAAACATTAGTAACTTTGTTAAGATAGTGGTGAATGAAATTGTTGAAATCGAATTGTAAATGCAGAAAGTATGTGAGCTATAGTTAACAAAAAACAAACTATATTGTAGAGAAGTATAAAAATTATGAATCACAGTTTTTTTTAACATGGAATTTTCTTTTAAAGATAATAATGTGTTAAGTAACTGTGTTGAATAATAAGTTTATAAAGGAAAATGGTAACTGTTCTCATAAATTTTATGAAGATCATTCTTATGAAAATCAACAAATTTTTAAACAAAAGTGAATTTTTGGACACAGCTTGGAATTAATGACAAGTATCACTGAAGACCATATTTTAAATAATGTGGTTTGTTTATTGTGAACTTTGACAAGATGCATATAAACAATACTCAACTATTAATGTAATTGTTATAATTGCTCCTGCCATTATCACCTGCAATGTCTTTCATATAAATATTTACACTAATCATGTCATGAAGAATGTGGTTTATATATGAATATAATTATCCCTTTTTTTAATACTGGTTAACCCTTTTTCTGGAGGAAGGGCTTAAAAGACAATATAGTTTATTACCTATGTAGCATAGTATTTGAAAGAGTGAGAAAAATTGGCTGACTACAGATTCCCTATCGATAGGACTTCAAAGTCTATTTTTTCTGGTTAAATAAGTGGTGAACATGCCAGAAACAGGACAGAATCTGGCAGACTATGATTAATACTGCAAGCAAACCATGTAGAGACTGTCTGCTCATTTTTGGTAGTCTAAATCACATTTAAAATATGTATATGTTATTATAAAGTTAATTCTTTTGTCTTTTATTATTTTTGTTTTAAAGATGTGGAGTACAATTCAAGGTTAGGTATACAAATGTTCATTATTCAGGTACCCTTGTTGATGAGATGCCACCCCCTTCCCTAGGTATATTCCCACTACTGCCAATCCCGCATCCTCACTTCCTTCCCAGCAGTTTCTGGCTACTGCTAATTCTTTTCTTATAGTATTATGATAATTGTTCAAGGTCCGCTTATGAATGAGAACACATGGTATTCAGTTCTTTGTTTCTGTGAAAGCTCACTCAGTATTATATGCTCTAAGTCCATCCAGGTTGCTGTAAAGTTCATGATTTTGCTCTTCTTTATGGCTGTGTAATATTCCATCATGTATATGCACCACATTTTTAAAATCCAGTGCTCTTTTGATGGGCAGCATGGTTACTTCCATGTTCTTGCTACTGTGAACAATGCTGCGATAAGCATACGTCTGCAGGTATCTTTTTTATAGAGTAATTTGAGTTCCTCAGGGTATATTCCCAGTAGGGGTATTGCAGGGTCATATGGAAGGTCAATTTTTAGATGTACAAAGATAATTTTTAATTATTTCAGAAGGGTTTTAAAATATTGAAATCATCAGTAAAAAAAAAAAATAAAGGTTTAACTTATAACTCCACCAGCAAGAAGAGAACATTATTACTATTTTGCTGTATATTCTCACAGTTTATGCAAGTATGTCTATATAAGCATATACGTGTGTCAGACAGTCTTCCAATCTTGTTTTTTATTTGAATAAGTTTGCAATGTTGGGATATTTGTCATGCATAGATATTTCAGGTTTTAAGTTTGTACTGCAGGAGTTTTGCTTCTGGCCAAGATGAAATAGGAGCCAAATTCATGCTCCTATCTGAAACAGCTTTAAAAAAATGACAAAATACATGAAGCAATGATTTTCAACTTATTGGACATTAAACAGTGCAGGAGAGTGATCTCAGAGATGGAAACAAAAGAGATGAGCCTTCCAATTGCCTAGATTACAGACTGGAGAGAGATTGTAAGTTACAGTGCACAGAGGGGGATACTGACAGTCTCCATAAGTTGAAGAGATAGAGTAAGGAGGCTAGAATATGTAGAACAGAATATCAGAAAGGGGAGAATTGCACAGAGAACTCAAGAGGTCACACGAGGCTAAGGATACTTGCTGTTAGCATCAGAGTAGAAAACTTTATAATTCATGGAACATTGATTAGATAACTCAAATGGCTTTCCTTAGGAGTGATGCAGTATTAGCCATAGATGAAACATTGCTCTAGCCTTTCCTAACAAAGCTTAAAAGCAAGATGTGTTGTGGGTTAAACTGCGTCACTATCAAAATATGTTCAAGTCTTAATGGTACCCTTGAATGTGACCTTATTTGAAATAGGGTGTTTACAGATGAAATTTTTTTAAAAATGAAGTCATCCTGAAGTGGAGTAGGCAACTAATGCAATATGACTGATATCTTTCTAAGAGGTTGAGAAGCAAGAGGCACAGAAAGAGAACACCATGTGAAGATGGGGGCAGAAATTGGAGTGATACAGTTGTAAGACAGGGAATACCAAAGAATACTGGCTATCACCAGAAACTATGGGAAAGGCACGGAAAAGATTTTCCCTCAGAGCTCTCAGAAGAAAACAAGACTGCTTATAACTTGATTTCAGATGTCTAGCATCCAAAACTGTGAGATAATAAATTTCTGTTGGCCTAAACCACCCAATCTATGGTACTTATTTAATGGCAGCCCTAAGAAACTAATATATCCCAAAGTTATACTATTTCCAATTAACTGTGTCTCAAAGCAAAGTTCAAAGGTATTTACTTATAGAAATAGAAAAATACCCAGCACTTAATAAGGTAAAACTCATAACGTCACAAGTCATATCCAATCAAAATTAACAGCATGCAAAAGAAAACAAAAACACAGAAATATAGGATTGATAATGAGAAAAAAATCAATCAATAATACGGTTGATGGAATTAGATAAGGAAATTACAACAATTATTGTAACTATATTTCATATGTTCAAGAAATAAGATAAATGTTTTATGAATTGAATTTTTTGCACATAACTTATGATGGTGATGGCATCCCATATCTTTAGTCTCTTGTTAGCAGTGGTGGTGGAAGAGAGATGTCTCTCCTTCCTGCCTGTATAGCAGTACTTCTTGAGATGCTGTCTTTTACATGTGATAATAAGCTGCTTTCAATCATTTTTGAATACCCAAGATTGAAATTGCTGGATCATGTTGTAATTGTATAATCAATATGTTTGGAAATCACTGTTTTTGGAAAGCAGGAATACAGACATGAAAGATATAAGGGGGGGAGTTCTGACAAGATGGCAAAGGCACAAGCAGGACTGTGAGGTTCTCTGAAAGTGAGTTCCCATAAAGACTCTTACTTTCATTCCCCACCACCCCGCCCACCACCAACCACACCAGTCCAAGGCCTGGAGACCCTCAGTCCCACACACGGCCAGCTACCATGGCCCCTCTGCCACTGCTGTTCTACCCCACGCAGCCCTGGGCCCAGGCCTAGTGGAGCTCCCAGCTCTCTTGATGGTTGTACCATCTCACCAGGCCCAAAGTCACCCACCACCGCATGTGGAGGACCTCAGATACCACCTTGTGGAGATCTGGGTTCCCTTCCTGGTTACACTGATCAGCCCAGCACTCAGTCACTGCCAGCTCCCTCTCTGGCTGGGCGCCCAGCCCAGTCTTGGGCATGGCAGCCCAGGGAGGCCATCCACACCTGCCCCTCAGAACTATAGACTAGATTCCCTCCTGGGGCACCACACCAGACGCAGGGCCACCGCTGCTCACACAGACCTCCAGTGCCTGTGCCTCTGGGCTCTACGCCATCACCCGGGCTGAAGCAACCAAAGCCACGGCCAGTGCTCAACCCTCGGAGTTCCGGGCACCCACCCTGGGTTCTGGTCCCAGCCCAGCCACATCTCAAGCAGCAGTTGCCCAGGGAGGCTCTAGGCGCCATCCCAGAGATACCAGCTCCATTCCTGACTGAAGTGCCCTGTGGGGGGCCCAAAGTCACTGCCACCACCTGCCATCCACCCTATCCACAGACTGTACTAGTGGAAAGGAAGGACGAGTGGAGAGAAAGGATCAGTGAAAGAGGAGTCAAGCAGACATCTTCTAGGCAGAGATTTGCATTACCCCATCCATCTATGAGCAGCCTCCACCTTGGTTACTAAGGTAACTTCGCCAAACAGGAGACAAAAGGCCCTCCCTTACACTGAATCAGACACAGGCAACTAAGTACTGTGGCAGTCTTCTCAGACAGCAAGCCAAGGGAATCAACCCAATCTATGAGAAGCAAACCTAATCCCCACTGCACAGCAGATTGTAAGGCAGTAGAAAGTGGGTTCCAGTGTGCCCATACACCTGTTGGTGGATACTGGGATCTGCAGATAGATCCTGAATCACAGCTTCACCCTCCATTAAATCTCAAAACTGCAAAAAGTACAGCCCCAACCTACAGTCTAGCCTCAAAAATAAACAAAGCCAGAGGATGCACATAAGGAAGAACAGGAGATTGAACAAAAAGAAGTAAAAGCAACCCCACATTCCCTGAAAAACAGAATTAAATAAGGGGTGACATATAATAATCCACCTAAACAAAGAAGGTATTAAAGAAAAAAAACCTAAAGGCAGCAAGAGAAAAAGGTCTGATTACCTACCAGGGAAGACCAGTTAGAATAGCAGCAGATTTATCTACAGAAACCCTTCAGGCTAAGAGAGCTTGGAGCCGAACCTTCAAAGTTCTAATAGATAAACAATTTCAACCAAGAATAGCCTACCCAGCCAAGCTAAGTTTCATCAGTCAGGGAGAATTAAAATCTTTCCCAGATATCCAATCCCTAAGAACTTACACTGCCACCAGACCACCTCTACAAGAAACACTTAAGAAAGTATTAAACACAGAAGAAAAGGAAAAAAGAACAACAGTGTTCCTCACAAGAGTGCAGGGAAAAGATTAAAAACACACACGAACCGACCCCAAACCAAAAGAAAGACAATAAACAAGCATGAACAACAACATCAACTCTATAAAAACCTTATGATAGGGATCACCTCTCACATTTCAATAATTGGCCTGAATGCCAATGGACTAAATGCACCACTGAAAAGACACAGAATGGCAAAATAGATAAAATATCACCAGGAAACAATATATTGCCTTCAAGTGACATCTCACTAGAAAGGACACTCACAGACTCAAAGTAAGAGAATGGGAAACAAATTTTAAAGTGAACAGAAGACAAAAGAAAGGAGGAGTCGTGATCTTAATCTCATACAAAATACCCTTTAAGCTATCAAAAATTTAAAAAGATACAGAAGGGCACTACACAATGATAAAAGGTTCAATCCATCAACAAGAAATATCTATCCTAAACATATGTGCACCCAACATAGGCTTGCCAACTTTCATAAAGAAGTAAAATAAAAAACATTTTGACTCTAACACTATCATAGCTGGAGGCTTTAATACCTCACTCACAGCCCTAGACAGATCATCAGGACAAAAAATCAGCAATGAGATCCAGAATTTCAATGTGACTCTTGACCAAAAGGATTTAATTGATACCTACAGAACACTCCATCCAACGATCACAGAATATACATTCTACTCATCACTGCATGGAATGTACTCTAATACCGACCACATACTTGGCCATAAATCAAGCATAAACAAATTTCAAAAGATCAAAATTTGCTATGCACCTTCTCTGACCACAGTGGAATAAAAATAAACATCAACACCAGCAAGGTTCCCCCCAATCCCAAAAAGACATGGACACTAAACAGTATGATGCCAAACAACTCCTGGGTCAATGATGAAATCAAAACAGATTAAAAGATACCTGGAAATAAATGAAAATGAAGAAACTTCTTATCAAAATCTCTGGGATGCCATGAAAGCTGTAGTAAGAGGGGAATTCATATCTCTACAAACACACATGAAGAAAATGGAAGGAACACAAATTAACAGCCTAACAAATCACCTAAGGAAGCTGGAAAAGCAAGACCACCATAACCCTAACTTCAGTAGAAGAATCCAGATCACGAAAATAAAAGCCCAAATCCGGGACATAGAAGACAAAAAGATAATACAAAAAACTCAGTGAAACAAAAGACTGGTTCTTTGAAAGGATAAACAAGATCTATGGTCTCCTAGCTAGATTGACCAAGAAAAAACGAGAAATAACTCAAATAAACACAACCAGAAACACAAAAGATGAAGTCACATCAGACCCTGAAGAAATACAAAAGATTATCAGAGACTACTATGCATACTTGCATGGAAACAAACTTGAAAACCTAAAGGAAATGGAAGACTTTCTGACATCACAAACCTCCCTAGGTTGAAACAAGAAGAAATTGAGACCCTAAATAGACCAATAACAATCAAGGAAATTGACTATGTTGTAAGAAACAACCTACAAAAAAAGCCCTGGACCGGATAGTTTTCCAGCAGAATTCTACAAAACATACAAGGAGGAAATTACACGAATCCTTTTGAAAGTATTCCAGGTGATTGAGAAAGATGGAACTCTCCACAAACATCACATTTGTGAATGTGAAGCCAGCATCACATTGATACCCAAGCCAGGTAAAGACCCAACAAAGAAAGAGAACTACAGGCCAATATCTTTGATGAACATAAATGCTGAAATTCTCAACAAGATCCTAGTGAACCAGATTCAACAGTACATCTAAAAAATCATCCATCATGACCAAGTAGGCTTCATCCCTGGGACGCAAGCCTGGTTTAACATTCACAAGACCATAAATGTAATTAAAGGCACCAACAGACGTCAAAGCAAAAACCACATGATTATATGAGATGCAGAAAAAGCTTTTGATAAAATCCAGCACCCCTTCTTGATAAAAACCCTCGAACATCTAGGCATACATGGAACATACCTCAAAATAACAAAAGCCATCTATGAGAAACCCACAACCAGCATACTCCTAAACACTAAAAAATTAGAACCATTTCCCCTGAAAACAGGAACACGACAAGGATGCCCACTCTCACCCCTCCTGCTCAATATAGTATTGGAAGTCCTGGCTAGAGCAATTAGAAAAGAGAAGGCAATCAGGGGTATCCAAATAGGCAAAGAGGAAGTCAAGATATCTCTCTTTGCAGATGACATGATTGTGTACTTTGAAAAGCCAAGAGAATCTGTCAAAAGCCTCCTTACACTGATAAAAGACTTTGGTAAAGTCTCAAGGTATAAAATAAATGTGCAAAAGACAATCACATTTCTCTACACCAATAATAAACAAACAGAAACCCAAACAAAAAGCATAATTCCATTCATAATAGCCACAAAAAAATGAAATACCTTGGCATCTTCCTAACCAGAGAT
>NW_007039603.1:156946-211182 GCF_000164805.1 Carlito syrichta | reverse complement strand
ATGAAAACTACAAAACACTGCTCAAAGAAATCAAAGATGACACAAACAACTGGAAAAATAGCCTATGTTCATGGTTTGGAAGAATCAACATTGTGAAGTTGTCCATTTTACCCAAGGCAATCTACAGATTTAATGCAATACCCATCAAATTACCAGCAACATTCTTCTCAGATCTAGAAAAAACAATACAGGAATTCATATGGAAGCACAAATGACCAAGAATAGCCAGAGCAATCTTCAGCAAAAAAAAAAAAAAAGCAGGAGGTATCACAATACCAGACTTTAAACTTTACTATAATGCTACAATAATCAAAACAGCTTGGTATTAGTACAGGAACAGGCATATAGACCACTGGAATATAATTGAGATTCCAGAAGCAAATCCCCAATTTCTCAACCAACTCATCTTCGACAAAGCCACCACCACCCATCACTGGGGAGAAGAGAACCTATTCAGTAAATGGTGCTGGGAAAAATAGCTGACACAATGCAGAAGATTCAAACAGGACCCCTATTTATCCCCATACACAAAAATTAATTCTAAATGGATCAGAGGCCTACATGTAAAACCTCAAATCATAAGAACTCTAGAAAATGCAGGATACACCCTTATGGAAGTTGGAACTAGCATTCAATTCCTGAGCAAAATCCAAAATGTATGGACCATAAGAGATAAGATAGACAAGTGGGACCTTATTAAACTGACAAGCTTCTGCAAAGCCAAAGAAACCATCAAGTGAGCAGGGAGACAGCCCACAGACTGGGAAAAATTATTTGCCAACTCCATGTCTGACAAAGGCCTAACATCTAGGATCTACAAGAAACTCAAACGTACTGAAAAGAAAAAAACAAACAAACCCATTTCAAAGTGGGCAAAAGATATGAACAGACACTTCTCAAAAGAAGACATATGAGCAGCCAGCAGATACATGAAGAAATGTTCAACCTCACTAGTCATTAAGGAGATGCAAAGTAAAACTACACTGAGATACCACCTAACTCCAGTCAGAATGGCAACTATCATTAACTCAAAAAATAACAGATGCTGGAGAGGATATGGTAAAAAGGGAACACTTCTACACTGTTGGTGGGAGTGTAAATTAGTACAGCCTCTGTGGAAATCAGTGTGGCAATTCCTAAAAGCTCTAAAAATCAACCTTCCATATGACCCTGCAATCCCCCTACTGGGAATATACCCTGAAGAACTCAAATCACTCTATAAGAAAGATAGCTGCACATGTATGGTTATCACAGCATTGTTCACAATAGCAAGATCATGGAACTGACCATGCTGTACATCAAAAGAGGCCTGGATTTTAAAAATGTGGTACATATACATGATGAAATATTACGCAGCCATAAAAAAAAGAATAGAATCATGAATTTCACAGCAACCTGGATGGAATTGGAGTTTATAATACTGAGTGATCTCTCACAGAAACACAAATCTGAGTATCACATGTTCTCACTCATAAGTGGACCTTGAACAACCATCGTAATACAATAAGAAAAGGATTGACAGTAGCAGGGGAACAATAGGGGGAGGGAGGGGAAGGGAGGTGGGATTAACAGTAGTCAATATCTGTCTTGGGGTCAGGGGGGGCACACCTCATCAACAAGGGTACCTGCACAGTGCATATTTGTATACCTAACCCTTAACTGTATCCCACAATTTTAAAATAAAAAATGTATTTAAAAATATATATATAAGGAAGACACCAAATGAACTTTGAAGGATGAAAACTACAGTGTATGGGTTGAAAAATACATTGATTTTAATTAAAGGTAGAAGATTGGCCAACTTGAATCTACAGCAATAGAAACTTTCCATAACGAATCAGAGACAGAAAAAATGAAACTAAAAAGGGAACACCATTGAGCTATGAGACAGACAAACTCAAGTGGTCTAATACATTTGGAGATCCCCAAAAAGGAAAAACAGGGGATAAATAAAAATATTTGAAAAAATAAATAAAAATTATGAAATTTGATGAAAACGATAGTCCCACAGATTCAAGAAGCTAAAAGAATCCTTAGAACAAGTAGCATTTAGAAAGCTACACCAAGGCACATAAAAATCAAATTGTCTAAAACTGGTGCTGAAAATAGCACTCAGAAGCCACTTAATGTGCATTTTATAAAGGAAAAATGGCTAGTGCTAAAAATAAAATCTTAAAGTAGTCAGAAGTGGGAATAATGCTTTACCTAAAAAGAAATAAAATAAGGATGATAGATTTCTTACAATAAAACCAGAAACACAAAAGGTTAAATTTTGTATGATTCCATTTATATGAAATATCCAAAATGAGCAAATCCATAAAGATAGTGAGGAGATTAGTGTTTTCAAGAGACTTGAGGAAGGGGACAATGGTAGGTGACTGCTTAATGAATATGGGGTATCTGTTTGGGATTATGATTTTCTGGAACTGGATAGTGGTGATGATTGTACAATAATGTAAATGTAGTTAATTGTACACTTCAAGTGTCACTGCATTGATTGTACTCTTTAAAATTGTTGAAATGAAGCCGGGCTCGGTGGCTCAGCCTGTAATCCCACGGCTTTGGAAGCCTGAGGTGAGTGGATTGCCTGAGCCCACGGGTTCGAGACCCGCCTGGACAGCGAGACCTCATCTCTACAATTAATCAAAAAATCAGCTGGGCATGGTAGCACATGCCTGTAATTCTGGCTACTCGGAAGGCTGAGGCGGAAAGATTGCCAGAGCCCAGCAAGTGAGGCTGCAGTGACCAGGAGCGGCCACTGCACTCCAGTCTGGGTGACAGAGTGAGACTCCAACTCAAAAAAAAGAATTGTTGAAATGGTCAATTTCATATTGTTGTGTGCATTTTATAACAATTAAAATAAAGAAAGGTGGGGGAAAGAGGAACAATATACTTAAAGTAGTGAAATGTATCTGTCTGCTTAGATTTCTACACCCAGTGAAAGTATATTTCAAAAAGAAAGGTAAAATGAAGGCATTTTTAAAATACACAACCTGAAAGAATTCAACACCAACAATTGTTCACTACAAGAAATGTTAAAGGAAAACCTCCAGGTAAATGAAAACTGATACCAGATAGAAATCTAGATCTACAAAAGGAGCAAAGAGCAGCAAAAATTACAACCACATACATAAATTAAAAAGATGCTTTCTGTATTACGTAAATGTCCTTAGAGATAATTGACAGAGTAAAGTAAAATGAATAACAATGTATAAGATTTTATAATAAATGTAAAAGTAAAATGTATGCCAACAATAGACTAATGGCTGAAAAGGGAGACATGGAAGTACATCATTGGTTTTCGTGTATCTGACTACTCGTTCCATTGGGTAGGGTAGCTATATTCTTTGTACAGAGACCTGCACAGTGATCAGGTGAGACTGCACACACCAGGAATTAAACACTAAACACACACACACACACACACACACACACACACACACACACACACACACACTCATCATTTAAACTATTTGCCATTATAAGCTTCAGACACACTAGATTAGAGGAGTAAGGGTCTGGGTATTGATGTGTGTAAGTTCCATCTTGGACAAATAAAACCATGATTATAGCATGAAAAGTGACCTGAAATAGCAGATATGAAATTGAAAACTCATACTATATCAAGGTATATACAATATAAGCCACAAATTCACATATATATGTATATATATATGTGTGTGTGTGTGTGTGTATGTATACATATGTGTGTGTTATTTATGTGTGCTATGTGTATATGCGTTATATGCTTGCCAAATATATATTACATATATAATTCTACAAAAAAATTTATCTGATTAGTGGATTACTAGGTGAGTACTTTCTCCCTTTAATGTTTTCTCTGAATTTATTGAACTTAATGTGATTTTGATTGCTGTGTTTTCAAGAAATAGAATGATATTCTATAGACTATGTCTTCAAATGGTCTCTATTGATGCAGTCTAACCTAGTCTCTAACTTAAGTCCCTCTCTTTTGTGTGTGTATGCTAATTTTGCTTTTGTTTTTAATCCCCTCTCTTGATAGTCCAGCCTGTGGTTTTTACTGTCCACTAGACAGCTTCACTTAGACAGCCCACACAACTTTGCCATCTGCATAGCCCGCACAACTTTGCCATCTGCATGGCCCACACTAGCCTTATCCACCACTCTTTCCCTCATCTCTACTCTTAACTGAAGTTTCCAACTACTCTTCCTCCTGTATCCTCAGCCTCAGTCAGAGGAACAGCTTCTACCTAGCCAGCAACCTTCAGTACTCAGCATCATTATGCACTCTCCACCACCGTCTCACAGAATTTTCTCCTTACCTTCTTTCACTCACAACCTGGATTAAGAACCTGGCCATTTACTTTTGCTCTGTTTATTTGGTGCTTTTCACTCATTATATATTCAATAAATATTTGCTGGGTGGATAAATAAATGGAAGAATGAATGAATCAATCAAAATACTGGAAGGTCACATTCAATTATTCAAAATATGGAGGCTGTCCCCTGTCTGGGATTTCAGCCTCTGTGGGGAAAAAACAACGTACCACAACTGCATAGGTAACTAAATTACCAAGGGAAACAGTCACTAAGAGTGCTGTTATGGATTTCTCTTCCCCAGGCTCAAACACCATTTTGGATATGAAGTTGCTCTCAGCTGTATGATACATGATGCTTCCTACTTTGCATCCCCCACATGCCCACTGTCTAACAAGGAAGGAGGCCATCTCCATGGGTTTTTCATTCACCTGCACATGTCTGCACCTTGGCCCAATCCTCTATCTCAAACAGCATCTGGTGGCAATGTAGGCCAGTAGCAGTCAGTCACAGGAGACACACTCCCTAGGATGCCAAGAGCTCAGAATCCAAGGGAGGTAGTCTGAGTGCAGGACACCATCTGGACCATTTTTCCAGATATGTCAGCCTCAGCCCTTTATCTGCAGAGACACTGAGTCAATTAGTCCCAGGGTATTCCCACTCCAGTTCCCTCTCCTTGCAGTTGTACACTGCCTTCTACTGCTCATCAGTGCTCCTGCCCATCTCTACTTCCCATCTTCAGTCACTAACCCCACTCACTCACATAGCTCTAGCCTCCATAGAGGTCAACCATAAAAGAGGAAATATACCGGCCTCCAGCAGGCATGAAAACAGCTCCAGGTGCCCTGAGCCACTAGAGTAGCCAAAGGAGGAAGCTCACCTGGAATGAGGTGGGAAAGCCAGCCATGTTATTCCTGACAGGACGTAGGGTGACTGTAAGGCAGAGTAAGGTGCCTGTCATGCTATTGGTTCACTCCTGCCTACACAGACCACACTGAAGCTTCCAGCTGGTAACAAAGATTAGAGCTTCCCCAAGCCTGTTCCCATAAGTGGTCCTGTACCACCACACGCCCCACCCAGATTTCCCATTTTCTCTTCTAAGCCCTTCTCCACTCTGCGTTAAACTCTAGATTCAGAGCTCTAAGTACCTACCAGCCTTGGGCTTTCTGGATCAGTTTTGCATGTGGCCTCGTTCATGGACTTTGGCAGTTGCTCTCCCCTGGATCCTTTCAATTGCTCTCCCCTGGATTCTTCCAATGTCCCTCACTAACTGAGTGTGTCATCTCTGGTTCACTTCCCTAGCTCCTGAACATTCTGACCAAATCTTTGCTTCTCAAAGCAAAAGGGCAATGGCATGTTGACATTTCAGAATTTTAAATGATGCCTGGAAGAATTCTGTTACTCTGGTTATCACTGCATAAATCCAGATTTATATGGGTGAGTGATTAAGTTAATTTTCTCCTTTTGCCTAATGAGAAAATGGTAACCACAAATAAAATAACAGTGAAACAATATTTTTCACCAGTAATTGTGAATAAAGTTTGAAGGATGGATAAGATAAAATGCTTTTGAGGTATAAAATATTCATATACAATAATTTCTGAGGAAAAATATTGGTATGGCATTTTTGGAATTAAATTTGGACAATTATTTATAAAAATATAAAATGTTCATATTCTTTGCACTGTAACCAAATTTCTATGTTTTCTATGCTATACGTCTTATAAGAACACGTATAATTATTTCCCAAGAATTTATGATTAAAGATGTTGATTTTAATTCTATTAATCATAGGGACAAATGAGGAGCAACTTATGTGTTCATCAGGAGAAAAAAATGTTTAATTAATTATGACAAATACATACTTTTGAATTCTAGGGAGTAATTACAATGGTGAGGTAGAATTGTATGTGCTGTCATAGAAAGATCTTGCATTCACTTTATTAAGTGACAAAGGGAAGTGAAAGACAAATGTGTACACCATTACCAAGTATATTGAAACAAATATATATTTTAGAATGCCTAAATCTATGAAAAAAAGCTGGAATACACTTTAAAATAATACATACCAGATTGTTCGTTGTGGTTACCTCTGAAAAAAGGGGCTGAAATTTGGAGGAACTTTGTAAAGTGGAGAATCGTGATTGATCTCTATTTTTTTTCAAATTTTTATAGCAAGAATATATGAACTACTAGTTTTGTAAATGAAATACCTAAACCTAAAAACAACAGAAGCTCTATATTAATCAATTTAAGTAACTTCTAGCTGGTGCAACAGACACAATTTGAAATTTGAGTGACTTCACACAACAAAAGTTTATTATTTTTGTGCATAAATTCTGACGTGTGTTGGCAGGAACTTCTGCTGTCAGGTCACCCAGAGGTCCAGGCTGCTTCCATATTGTAACTCCTTCATCTTGACGTTGGCCCACCATGTTTGAAGAACTGAAATATCACTCTGGCTCCTGCCTGACTTACAGGTAAACTGCCCAGGAAGAAGAGGAATACAACATGTGGATGAACACTTGTACTCATTCCCATAAGTTGTCACATTGTAGGTGCTTCATAAAAAATGACTATTATAATTTGTTATGACAATAACCTTCTTCATTTCTTGGAGGAATTTCTGAGAAAACAAAATTTGCCTAAAAGTTCAATGACTCATTTCAAGAGACTACTATGTGACAGATGCTTTCATGTACAAGATCACATCTATTTTTCAAAGGATCCTGTGAATCTTAGCAGGAAGAATTTACCTTTCTTCACTCGATAGCACTTTTCTATATTATTCTTTGCGGTAATCTCTATAATCTTTGTAAGCTGAGGGCTTTCTCCTTTCTTAGGATGTATGGTCAAAATCTTTTTTTTTTCCCCAGGCTGGAATGCAGTGGCACAATCAGGCAATCCTTCCACTTGAACCTCCAATGTAGCTGGGACTACAGGCAGACGCCACCATGCCCAGCTAATTTTTTTTATTATTATTAAAGAAGAGGTTTCGCTATGTTGCCTAGGTTGGTCTCAAACCCCTGAGCACAAGCAATCCTCCCACCTCAATTCCCAAAGTGCTGGAGTTAGAGGTGTGAGCCAAAAATTTTAATTTATGAGCCTCTGCTACCCTCCACATGACCAAACATTCCGAACACCTGTACAGGTGCATTTTGGCACATTACTGGCAAGAATATTCCTGTGAACAGGAACACAGGCCAGGGGCAGTGGAAGGATGTCTTGGTCAGTCTGGGCTATTATAACAAGACTCCATGGATTAAATGGCTTAAAAACCAGAAATGTATTTCTCACAGTTCTGGAAGCTGGGAACTCCAAGATCAGATTGCTAGCATATTCAGTGTCTGATGAAGTTTCTCTTCCTAGTTTGTAGACAGCCATCTCATTGTTTTCTTACATGGAGAGAGAGAACGCTGGGGTGGGAGGGCACTCTAGTCTCTTTCCTTTCCTATAAGGACACTACTAATTCCCATCATGAGGGCTTCACATCATGACCACAACTAAATCCAACCTCCTCCCAAAAGCTCTGCCTCCTAATACCAATCTACTAGGGCTTAAAGTTACAACATGTGATTTTGGAGGGACACAAACATGCAGTCCAAAACAACGTTTTTTTCTTTTTTTTGAGTTGAAGTCTCATTCTGTTGCCCAAGCTGGAGTGCAGTAGCATGCTCACAACCACTCCAGCGTTGACCTACTGGGCTCCAGCAGTCCTTTTGCCTTAGCCTTCCAAGTAGCCGGAACTATAGGCGCGCACTAACACACCTGGCTAATTTTTTATTTTTTATTGTAGAGACAAGGTCTCGTCAAGTTGTCCAGGCTGGTCGCAAACCTGCAGGCTCAGGCAATCCACTTGCCTTGGCCTCCCAAAGTGCTGGGATTACAGGCTGAGCCACCGAACCCAGCCATTTTTTTCTTTTCTAATCAGAATTAGCATGACTATGAAGGAGCCCTTTTCACTTCCTAGGACTTCAAAGAATTTAAAAATTCAGTCTCTGTAGATGTTTGCTTACACAGAGACTTCCACGTTCTTTCCTTGTCTACCACATATGAGGGAGGCTTTGGTATTTAACTGCATGAGTAAACTCATTCATCTGTGTATTCGTTTTCAGTGGCCAATTTCAAAAAAAAAAAAAAAGACATCACATGAAAACTCTGTTGCAAATATCAGGGTGGTTTCAAAATCCATCTAACTTCAGGATTATACCCCAATACGCAGATTATGTGCCATATCAGGATCTACTCACAAGCCCATTTGGAAAATGGTTTGAGAATGTATTAAATGCACTGGAGGGATGATCATGTGCTAGCTTCCCAGGACTGCCGTACCATGTTACTACAAACTGGGCGGCTTAAAAAAGCAGAAACTTATTTTCTCATAGTTTTAATGTCCAACAGGTCAAAATAAAAATGTTAGCAGGTTGGTGTCTCCTGGAAACTTTGAGGGAAAATACATGCCATGGCTTTCTCCTAGCTTCCAGTGGTTGCCAGCAATTTTTGATATTCCCTTGCAGATGCATCATTCTGATGCCTGCTTCCATTATTTCATCCCTTCTTTTCTGTGTCTCTGTGGGTGACAAATCGCCTTCTCCCTTTTCTTGTTCTCTTACACTATCCATTGAATTTAGGGCTCACCCTAAATTCCAAATGATCTCTTTTACAGATTCTTAATATAATTACATCTGCAAAGATTCTATTTCCAAGTAAGGCTACATTTACAGGTAATGAAATGAAAATTTGGAGATGGACATATCTTTTGGGCAGTCACCACTCAACCCACTAAAGTTCAGTCTAAACAACACTGTCCACACTGAACTTTTACATTGAAGGAGATGTTTCTATCAGAAAGTGCCTTAGTCCTTTTGAGCTACTGTGACAAAATAACACAGACTGAGTAATTTATAAACAATAAAAAAATTATTTGGTTCTAGAGGCCAGGAAGTTTAAGACCAAAGTGTCAGCAGGATTGGTGTCTGGTAAGAGCTACTCTCTGCTTCCAAGATGACACCTTACTGCTGCATTCTCCAGAACTGAGGAATGCTGTTTTCTCACATGATTGAAGAGAGAGAAGAGCAAGAATGTTCCCTTCAACCTTCAGCCCTTTTGTAGGGTACTCATCCCCTTCATGAGAATGAAGCCTGAATGAGTTAATCACATCCCAAAGACCAAACCTTTTAACATTGCTGCATTGGGAATTAAGTTTCAACATGAATTTTGGAAGAGACACCATCATTCAAATCAGAATGAGAGATGAAACAATCAGGGAACTTCTGCAGGGAGTGGAAATGCTCTATGTCAAGAAGCAGCCGGGTGATTCAGGGTTGTTCCACCGGGTACAGGATATAGCCCTCAGAGGAGGTCACAGTGACAAGCTGGTCATCGAGTCAGGTTCCAGAGTTGGACAGGAAGACACACTGGGAAACACCAGGGGAAGGGTGCTGTAATGCAGAAAAACACTGGGACGAACTAAAAGGCCAGGATTCGTGCAGAATCAGCTATTAAATTATTCTGGGGTTCCAAGGCAAGAAGATCCCAGGTAAACAAAGTAAAAACAATTCCCAACTTGTATTTTATTCTCATTACCCTTTTCTTCTTTAGGCCTGCCGTTAGTGCTTTGGCGCAAGGTCCTTCTTTTTGTCACCTGAGAGACATTATGGAATAGTGAGAAGATAAATTAACTAACAGAAAGCCTGCTCAGGCTGGGAGGAATAGGAACGGTGGATAAATTCAGTCGAGGGCTCTAGTCCCAGCCCTCTCACTTACTAGACATATGAGCTTGGAAAAACTTCCAAGCACTGTAAGTCTTAAATTCTTTATCTGTAAAATGGGTTTAATAAACCGTATCTTGTAGGATTGCTGGAATACATAAAATGTAAGTAAAGCACCTGGCATATTTTGGAACCTTAATGAATGACAGTTACTTCAAATACTATTTTGGCCCCAGACACTACCACCTTCTCCTCTGGGACTTTGTTATTGTTGTTGTTATCCAAAACATCTTTTAAAATATGCAACTCAATAAGAGACAATATCAAATTAGTCAAAAATATAGCTTCACAAATAAAACTCATTACATTTTCCATCTTAGAACATATATTAATTTAAATGTGGGTAAGTCTTCCTCAGTTGATATAACTCAAAGCTTCTAGTATTAAAGTCAAAAACCAACCCCTTCCTTTCTTCTGAGCCACTCATCCACTCAAATAACTTTTTATGAAAAATTCATTTTGCTGCTACCAAATCCTAGATATTGCTTATATTTGTCCAAATTAGTCACAATAACCTACTTTAACGTTACTTCAATAGAGCAGCTCTGGCTGTTCCAGGTCAGGAGAAAAGATGCCAACCTAGTGGCTTCTAGGCACCACCTCAAGGGATCACCACTCTGTTTCTCAGGAAATTCTTGCAGATGATGTGTATGAACACCTAACTCTCACACTGTGTTCAAGTGGACTAAGACAAGAGTTCAGGACTTCTTTCATACCTGCCCCAGGTGGAAATTTTCTTCTGGTTTACCCACAATCTAAAAGTAACTATTAAGCAGTTTTCCATTCCAGGCTTTATTCTCTCACTTCTAAGATACACTATCTGAAAGTCTAGCTCCTGTACCACCCCCAGCTTAACTTTAAATTAATTCCCACAATAGAAATTGCAGTTTCCCAAAGGCCCAAACTGCTTTGGCTCAAAGCATTTACACTTGACTTCTCATATCTGGAGTCCCATTTCCTTGCTTATTCATTCTTTTCTTTTGCTCTTTAATAAGTCTTATAGGACATCTTACCACTTCCTGATATGATTGCTGCTCCTTGACTCTACCATTCTATGGATAGAGGTGTGTCTTTCTTATGTAAGTAACCCCAATATTATCACTGTGCCTTCCAAAGAGAAAACACCCAATTAATGTTTTTTATCCCAATTAATGTTTGACAAAAGAATTAGTGAGCAGGTGCCTTAATTCATTAAGATTTATTAATATTTTTCCTACTTTATTCAATAAGTCAAGCAAATGTAGCTATATATATTTTTACAGAATAGACCAAAAGGAATAAAGAAATGAAAAATATGAATCATCCATTTTTTTCCTCTATATTTTCTCTAAATCCGGTAAACATCAACAAATGTATGATCAATGTCATTTTATAAACTTAAATTCTAAGCCTAGTAAACGTCTATTAAAAGGGCTAACATTTGAAAAATACCAGAAAGTAAAAACAAGGTAAGCCTCCACATCACCCACATAGAACAGGAACACAGCTGTTGTTACACTGCTTTTTCCCCAACCTGACCCTGGTCCCCTTCTATTTAGAATCTTCACAGCCATCTTCAGTCAAAGTAATGATTTGTCCCCTTCTTCAACTGGGGCATGTGAAGCTACTGACCAATGCTGTGCAGTGAACATGTCAGTAGTACTGTCCATAGGGTCAATCCTGTTCCTGGCTCTCTCCTCCTCATCTTTCAAAGCCTCCTCATACCAGACTGAGAATGACATGAGGTCGGTCTCTCTGACTTTGGCTAAAAATTCCAGAACTTTCATCTTGGTAGTTTCAGCAAGGGCTCTTGGGCCCCACAGGAATACATAGCGTGGAGGAACACTATTGGGCACCTGCTGGTACTCAAGGTAACCTGCTTTCACCCATTTGATGGTGAGGAGTTTTCTGGTGTCTCCATAGATATAATGCTCCTTTTCAGCATACACTCCCACCATATTCAGGAAATCCCAGATGTCTTCCTCAGAAGCACAGTTATCCTCTATGAATATCACACCCAGAATAACAATCAGGAGGCCATTTTTAGGCATACCCTCATCTTCACCAAGCATCTCATGGTAGGTGAGATTCAATGAATTGACGAGGACATAGGAGTGGTTGGTGGGGTCCACTTCCTTCACATCAATGCCAAAGGTCACCTCCAAGCACCTGGAAGCTCGCTTGAAGATCATAGGAAAGCAATTCTCGTAATTTTGGACAACCTTGAGCATTTCTGCTTTTGTGATGGGCTCCTTCATTCGATACTTGAAGATCAGTAAATGCACCAAATCCGTCACTTTTTCTTCTAGTAGAGGGTCTGTGGACAAAGATTCAGTGTCTGTAGAGGACTGCATGGTGCTTGTACTCTCTTCCTTTCTTTGGCTGTTGAAGTCTTCATCAGATATGCTCCACAAAGTGGAGGAGCAGAAGGAGCTCAGAAGACTCAAGGGAGTATTCGGCAACCCAGCAGCAGGCACCTTCTCCTTCTCTGGGGTGTTTGGAATCAGCGGGGAGGAGGAAGAGGAGGAGATAGAAGAGGTGGGAGGGTAGGAGAAGTGGAAAGAAGAAGAAGAAATGGAGGATGTCTCCTCCTCTTCCTCTTCCTCCTCCTCCCCCTCCTCCTCCTCCACTTCCTCTTCCTCCTCAGCTGTGGGAATCTGTGGATCCACCAAGTCCTCTATCTCAATTGGGTCCTGAAGGCCTTGCTCAAAGGTGAAGCGTGGGCGTTTTGGAGAATGAGACATGATGACTTTTGTTGGGAGAAGCAGGGAGGAGTGTGAGCAAGAGTGTGAGTGATGAGATCACACAGACCTGGGGAGAAAGAGACAGTGTGAGTGATCTCAGCTGAGAAGTTCACTCATGATGGCACTGACAAAAACTGACTTACAGGTCTTCTCAGGTGGAGCTTTAGGGTCTCACAGGTCTCCAGTCTTCTTAGACTGTTTGTACCCAGCAACCTGTAGGATGATGTAAGAAGGCTCCTCAGGGCACAGCCAATAGGCAGAGTCTGAGGCTCTATGGCTAACAGTAGTGTGAGTGGGGTTGGGTGTGGGGGGGTTAGTACACATTCAGAGTGTGCACCTCACCTTGACTCCTGGCAGTGCCTGGGCCTCCTCTACTCTGTGACCTGAAGACATGTGACTTAGACTAAGGCCCTCACCACTGGTTCCTGGAGCCCATATGAGAGGAATTCAGGAACGCTTTCAAGATGCAGATTGCAAGCACAGCCCTGGGTCCCCCTAAGTTGATAGGTAGTGCTAGATTATGTGAGACCCCTACAGTTTTGGAGTAGATGGTCCCCTTTGTGCTCACTATGGTCCTCACATTTCCCCTAGCAAGACCTGGACCCCATCACTCTGTGGCCTAAGGAAAAACCCTCAGAACAACATTTCATACTTCTGAGACCAAGAGGAGAAAACAAAGCAGCACTACTTCCAACCACACCTGCCCAGGGATTTCCTGGGGTGAGAGCAAGGGCTGACCAAACTCTGCAGATACCTTAGCTCTCCTAGGTGAGAGGTAATCTCATTCTTCTCATTGATGCCTGGCAGGGCCTGGAACTCCTCCCTCTGCAGTCTTGGGTTCACTCTCCTCAGAACAAGCCCTCAATTCCCTGAGACCACCAAGATGGAAATTAAGGTGCACTACATATTGCCATTGTGCTCTAGGGTCTTCAAGAGCTGATAGCAGAGGCAAGGGAGGATTGGATATGCCTTCAGTCTTAGGAAGTGGGGGTGTGCCCTCAGTCCTCACCAGGGTTTTTACCTTAAATCTAACCTGATGCAGCTTTCTCTCAGACCGTGAAATCCTCCGACCAAGGTCCTAACCTCCCTGAAAATCCAGACAAAAGTGAAGAGGCACACATGGCCACCCTTGCCTGTTTCTTCCAGGGTTGACAGCAGGGCATGTACTCCATCTGTTATGCCATGGTGGGGAGGCCCTGAGTTCTTCCTCATGAAATTTCTCTTTAATCTCTGCAGGGCCTGGGATGCAATCTGACATTGTTCCATTAGACCAAGACCTCACCTCTTGAAGACACCTCCTTCACTCTTGGAAAAAGTAAGGGTGCACCACATCTTGCATACCCTGCCTGGGTCCTTCCATGGTTAAGAAAAAGAGACAGCTAGACTCTGTGAAGTCCCTTCTTTCTGGGATGGGAGGTATTGGTCCCTCCAGGGTTCTTACCTTGACACTTTATGGAACCTGAGATTCCTTCTTCTGCTGACCTGCTATCACAGCTTCGGACCAAGGTTCTCACCTCCCTGAGACACTTAAGACAAAAACGAAGAGATGCCACATGCAGTCACTCGTTCTCAGTACTGTATCCCATCTATTCTGCTATGGGGATATCCTCAATCATCCTTCATGGTATTCATCTTTATTCCTGGCAGAGTGTGGACTACCCCTGCTGACATGATCTTGTCTCTTCAGACCAAGACTTCATCTTGCTGAGACACCTTCCTACCCTTGGAGAAAGTTAAGGGCATACCACATCCATTCAATTCTGCCTGTATCCTCTCAGGACTGAGAAGGGAAGACAACCAGACTCAATTGAATCTCTTTTTTCTGAAGTGGGAGTTACCTTTTGTCCTCACCAAAGATCTTTACCTTGATTCCTTGTACTAAGCCTCTAGGATGGGAGTGTCCTCTGTCCTCCCTCAGGGTATTCCTTTTTACTCCTGGCAGGGCTTGGCCCCACTTCTTTTGGGGATCTGACCTCACCCTCTCAAACAGAAATCTCACCTAATGGAGGCAGCCCCACCCATGGAGAAAGTGAGAGCACATCACATCTGGACCCTTCTGCACGAACCTTCAGTGAGGACAGGGTGAAGTTTCTGCAGGGCCTCTTCTATCTCTTTACCTTACCTTGATTCTGAAAAGATCCTGGTAATTCTCCCTTGCTGATATCACACACTCAGACCAAGGCATTCACTTCTCTGAAAAACTCCAGACAAAAAGCAAAATGGCATCAAAACTAGCCACCTCTGTCTAGGGTCTCCTACGTTGGGGAATACACCCAGTCTTACTTTGGAGTATTCATCTTTACTTCTTGCAGGCATTGTCCAACCCTTTGCTGACCTGAAGTCTCCCTCTACAACCAAGACCTCACCATTCTGAAACACTCTATGCCCCTGGCTCTTTGGTAGAACTTGTGGCAGGAATTAGAGCTAATTCCATTTGGCCACTCTAGGCCAGATCTTGCCAGGGCTGAAAACAGGAGGCATTCAGACTCTGTAAGATCCTTCTTCTCTGGTCAGCAGATGATGCGGGGAGGGGAGGACCTTCAGTCTTCAACAAGAATCCTTACCTTGACTCTTGCCACAGACTGGAACCCTTTGTTGACCTAATGTGGCTCCCCTGCAGATTGTCACCTTTTCAGACCCAGGCCCTCACCTCCTAGAGACTTGTCCCTAAGACAAAAGTGAGCAAGTGCCATATCTGACCAACCTTACCTGCAGTCTTCCAAGATTGACAGCAGAGGCAAGGTGGGTTTGGGGCTTCCTCTATCTATGATTGAGTTATATCCAGGGTGAGCTGGAGACACATCTACTTAGGGTGGGAGATTCCTTCAGTCATGCCCCAGAATCATCTCCATGATGCCTGGCAAGGTCTTGGACTATTTTAAACAGTTTTCTATGTTAGCCATAGGTTACACCCCTCAGAGAGCTCCTTATCTCAGACTCCCAAAGTAAGTAAACACCAAAGCTAAAAACACTTCCCAAGCTGGCAGCAAGGGCAGGTTTCTGTGAGATTCTTCTACATTGGATAGAAGGTCTCCTAAATCCTCTTCAGAGTCCTTATCTTAACACCTGGCAAGGCATATGATTCATCCTTCTCCTGTACTCAAGTCACACCTATTGGACCAATATTTCCATCTTTCTAAACTTCTCCCACCTCCCAACAAAAGTATAGGTATGCCACATCCAATCTCCATGCCCCTGGTACTCCCATGTTGACACAAAGGCAGAGAAAAGCTAAATTCCATTTGTTCTGATGTAAGGTTGTCCTCAGTCCCTAAATTGATACCGTCAGGGCCTGTTACTCCTTCTGCCAAGCTGGCCTTCATCACTCCCTCTATCACAGGTCCTCATCTCCCTGAGATCCCCTGGACAAAAGTAGAGAGAGGCCACATCCTCACCACCCCCCCACCCCAGGGTCTCTTAGGGCTGAAGACGCCCATCTGTTCAGGGTCTGGAGCCCATCTGCTCAGCAGTGAGGGAGTACTATTTATCTTCCCTCAAGGTATTTATATTGCTCCCTCGGACAGAGGCCTCAATTCCATGAGAAAATCTCCAAGTGAACAAACACCACATCTGGCCACCACTGCCACCATCCTCCTAGTTGACAGTGTGGTCATGGTAGGGTTTTTATGGGGTCTTCTCTGTCTATGGTAGAAGGCCCTATTAGCGATCTTCAAAGTATTCATATATACTCCTGGCAGGGTCTGCACTGTCTTTCTTTTGCTGACCAGAGAATGCCTTCCTCAGCCCAAGGCCTCCATCTCCCTAAGGTGTCTGGAAAAAAAGTTGGGCAGAGGGTTGGAGGGGACAATGCCCAACTAGGGGCAGATTTCTGTGGGATTCCTACTGATAGTATTGAGAGGTTCCCTCGCTCCCTCTTCAGAGTCCTTTCACCTTGAAGTCTGACTGAGCCTGGAACTCCTCTCTCTGTTGACTTCGGTTGACCCACCTCACAAAAAAACTCATTTTCCTCAGACTCCTAAAATGGAAGTGTGGATACACTACATCCAGGAACCCTGCCTGAGGTCACCCAAGGCCAACAGCAGGGGCTAGGTGGGGGCTGAGGCCTCCCCATATCTGTGGTTAGACGTTCCCTTACTCCTCCCTCAGGGCCTTCAACTTAATGCCTGGCAGGGGCTGGGACTTCTTCCGCCTCTGAGCTGATCCAGCCTCATCTGACAAAGTCTCAAATTGCTCAAATTCTCAAGACAGAAATAAAGAAATATTATATTTGAGAATCCTGCTGGGATCTTGCCTCCTCCTTCCCCCTCCATGTTGGTGAGAGGTCCTCCCGTCCTCCCTCAGAGTCCTAATCATAAAGTATGACAGGACCTGGATCTTCCCTTTCTGTCAACCTGAGTCTATACCCCTCAGAGAGAGTCTCAACTCCCTCAGGCACCTGAGGTGTAAGCTGAGGGCCCTAAGTTTTCCCAGAGCTAAAGCAAGGTGGGGAAAGGGAAGGAGGTTTCCCAGAGCTAACGGCAAGATGGGGGGAGGGAAGGAGGTTTTCTTCCACTACCCCTCATTACCCTCTCCCCTTTGGTAAGAGTGTAACCGAGTATCTCAGCCTTGAAATGCATTTTAAAGTATTTTCTTCTTTTCCCTCTTACTCCTAAAATGTAGCCTTGAAGCATTGAAGAAAAGTTTCTTTTCTCCCGTTTCCCACCAAACACTCCCTTGCACTATCCATACTTATCTAATTATATGTTTGTTTGGAGATTCCAGGAGCTATTCTTGAATCAAACCAGATATGAAGACTGAGCCATGAAACTCTCTCCCACCTAAAGATTACTTCAAGGCAGTTAATCTATCAGCCGGCTGTAGTTGAGATGGTGCCAGTCAGCATCCCAGATGGACAATAACTCAAGATAGAAACCGAAATGGGACGTACAGACGTGCAGACTTGCACCATAAGCCTTTCTCACATGTTCCCCATACCCAGTTCCTCTTTTGGGCACACAGCCCAAAAGTTGAGATGGCTTCTTTGAGGCGTGAGCTTGGTCATCTCCTCAATTCCTGGCATTTGAATAAAGCTATTTTCCTTCCACTGCACCTCGCCTCTTCTGTATTTGGCTTTTTAGGCGGCAGACAGATTTTTGCTCCTGCTCTCCCTAAAGGTCCACATCATAAAGTCCGCCAGGGCCTAAAACTCCCCTATCTGCCAAACTAGGTCTACACCCCTCAGATACAGCCTCACCTTTCTCAGAAGCCTGAAATGGAAGTCAAGAAGGGGCGCGACTGAGGACCCCGTCTGGAGGCTCCCAGGCATAACTTCCAGGACAGAACAGAGCCGGAGCGCCCGATTCGTGTGGTGGGAGTTGCCCATTCTACTCTCAGGATCCTCCCTTTAGTCACTGGCCAGGCCGAGAGTTTCCTCTGGGCTGATATGAAGCCACACCCTTCTGTCTCCCAAGATGGAAGTCAGGGAAAAGTACATCCGGGGACTTTGCCTGAGGCTTCTCAGAACTCACAGCAAAGTGGGGCATGGAAATTTTCCTCCTCCTCCACCCCCTACTAGAGGGAAGGACCCCACCCTCCTTCACGGTGGTCATCTTAAAGCCTAGCAGATCCTGGGACTTCCCTCTCTGCCATCCTGACTCTGCACCCCTCAGAGAGAACCTCACCTCCTTCAGACTCCCAAGATGGAAGTTAGAAAACGATACATCCGGGAACCTTGCCCGAGGCTTCCCAGAACTGAGAGCATGGTGAATGGGGCTTGCCTCCCCCACCCCCTACGTTAATAAGTGGTCTTCTCACCTTCTCCTTAAGAAGCTTGAGATGGAAGTCGGGAAAGGGCACAACTGAAGACCGCATCTAAAGGCTCACAGGCATAACTTCCGGACAAGACGAGGCTAGCGCCCCCTATAGGCCTAGTGGGTGGTGCCCTCAGAATCCTTTCTTTGGTGATTGGCCAGGCCTAGGACTCGGTCATCTACTTATCTGAAGTCACATCCTTCAAACTGCCAATAAGGGGCCGTTGCCTTGCTAAGCTATGGTGTGGCCATGTGCTCTTTGATCTATGGCCAGGTCGTGTTTCCTTAAACTTTGGCCCCTTTCCTTACCTTGGGGAGGTGAATCACCTCTTTCTCTCCTAACTTGCTTTTAAATAAACTATATTTTCTAATCTGAAAAAAAAAACTGCCAATAAGGAAGTGGGGAATCAGTGCATCCAAGGACCCTGCCTCCCACTTTCCTGAGCTGATAACAGGAACAGGGTGAGGCAGGGCCTCCTCTATCTACAGAGGTAAGACCTTTTGCAGAGTCCTCCCCTTGTTGATTGACCAGTCCAAGGACTCCTTCCTCTGGTAAACTGAAGTTGCACCCCTCAGAGAAAACCTCAATTCTGGCCTACTTCCAAGATAAAATCAGAAAACAACCCATATGGGGATGCTGCTTGGGGCTTTCCAAGGATGACTGCAGGGACAGGAGGTTCTCTTTGCGTTGTGGAAAAATGTCTCAGTCCTAACTAAGAATTCTCCCCCTGACTCCTGCCACTATTTGGACCACTTTCTTCTGTGGATATGAATTTGTTGGCCTCAGAACATATCCCTCCCATTCTTGAGACTATCTAGGTGAAAGTGAGGGAGCACCATGTCAGGCCACTATGCCTCAGGGCTTCTCAGAGTTGACAGCAAGGGTAGGGTGGAGCTAGAACCATCCTCTGCTTGAGACTGTGGAAATGCTCTCTGGCCTCTCCAAAGTATTTATTAATATGTTTACTACTGAGAGCATCTGCAACCCCTTCCTTTTGCTGACCTGATGACATACACTTCAGGCCAAGGCCCCCATTTCTCTGAAAGCCCCTAAAGAGGAAGTGCAAGAGGGGGTTCTTCTGCATGACTGTCCTGCCTGGGACCTCCCCAGATAACACAAGTGGCTTTCTGTGGGCTCCCCTGTGTCTGCAGAGGAAAGTCCTATCCTCTGTCCTCCCTCAGGATCCTCTCTTTGACACCTGGCAAGGCCTGGGTCACTCTCCTATCCTGACCTAAAGCCAGGCCCCTCCAAGCAAAGTCTTCTACCATTTTGTTCCCAGGCCTCCCAAGGCTGAAAGCAGGTGAGGGGATGGATTCTGTAAGGCTTCCTCTACTTGAGGTGGAGTCTATTCAGATCTCCCTCGTGGTTCCTTGCTTTAATATTTGGCGGAGCCTGGACCCTTCCCTCTTCTGATCACATCCAGTAACCATGCCCTGGGGCCTCAGAGGACTAACCAAAGGAGTAGAATGGGATTGGGGCCTATTTCTTCAGGAATTAATAGGAGGTCTCCCTCCCTAACGTCCTCAGTTTGACAATTATAAGAGCCTAAACTCTCTCATTTTTTAATTTGTATCAGACCAAGGCCTCTGCCTTCCTAAGATCCCCAAACTAAAAATGATGGGGATGCTCATCCTGAAACCTCTGTCTGGAGTCTCTCAGGACTGACATTAGCAATGAAGTGAGAATCTTGGTGATGCCCTCTGTACAGAAATGGTTATACATTTCAGTCTTCACATTCTCATTTTGTATTTGGCTTCTTGATTAAGTACTTCCTAGGTAATTATCCTTACCTGCCATCTCTGAGTATTTGCTCAACTTGCAATTTTTGCAGAAAATGGTTTCAAGTTCCAGGCTACATGAAGGAGTAGCAGCACCCATGACTGAGAAGAAATCCTGGTTCCCATAGTCTCTTCACCAGCCAGACTTAGACATTGGAAATCTTTTGCTCTAAAAGATTTACTTTCTACACAGAAGAGGCTGAGCAGGGTGATTTGGGGATGTGTCCTGCCTCTTTGGAGCCGATCTAACATTGCACTGTTTAGTGTAGTGATTTTCATTTCTATAACCCTCATTCTTAGTAAGAAAATATTATACATCTTTATCAAGAGTATGTGTAAATCATATATATGTACATATATACCATGAAATAATACCTACCCTAACTATATGATTCATTATGAAATGCTCTATTCTATTTTTAGGCTATTCTTTATATTGTGTTAAAATAATTTTTTTATTTTTTATTTTAAATATGTGAGGTACAATTCAGGGTTAGGTATACAAATGTTCATTGTGCAAGTACCCTTGTTGATGAAGTGTGCCCCCCACCTCCCCTGGCAGTTTCCCACTATTGCAAATCCCTTTCTTACAGTATTAGTTGTCCACGTTCCACTTATGAATGAGAACATATGATACTTGGTTCTTTGTTTCTGTAATAGATCATTCAGTATTATAGACTCTAAGTTCATCCAAGTTGCTGCAAAGTTCATAATTTTTTCCTTCTTTATGACTGCATAATATTCCATCACGTATATATACCACACTTTTTTTAATCCAGTTCTCTTTCAATGGGCAGTACGGTTGGTTCCTAAAAAAATTAAAAAAAAAAAAAAAGAAGTCCTCATTCACTAAAGTGCTTTCAAGTGGCAATTAACATAGACTCCAGAGTTATATTTCCTCAATGAAACCCATCTTTTCTGCTGCCCTGATAATACCACAGGGCTACCAGCATTAATGATCTGAGGGGCTTCCTCATATTTATGCAGTAAAGCAAGAGCAGAAATTTTCAAACTTTGTTTCTACTCACCCCGTCATCTGCTCTCCATTGCAAGTTACAGACCCTTCCCAACTTCTCTTAGGCCCACAACTCCCTCACCCAAGCACAATTACCAGTCCAATGCAATCTTCAGTCTCCCCTAGAGTTTCCTCATGTTTTGTTGTTTAGAATTTTGTTAGATATTTGTTTTCATTCATGCTTTTAAGACTTTCCAGGCTTGATTTTGGAAGTAGAAGATACCAACCCAAGCATGATTGTCCTCTTGACAGCTACAGGTAAGGCACTAAATCTGTAAATAAAAATCAATATCTTTACAAGGATGTGTTCCCAATCAATGAGTATCATAAACTACTTTGTTTATTTGATGTTTATTTTACCTGAATCTATCAGCAAACTTTTATAATGACCTTCATAAAGATCCTGTACATTTTTCTGAGGATTCTTTTAGATAACTTTTGGATTTGTTGATACTGTGAGTATTTTCTATTACATGTTCTAATTAGTTTCTGCTTTTATGTAGCAAGACTACAGTGACCTCACACTATCTTTCTGAGGTTTCTTGTTCATTTGAAAACTCCATGTGCCAATTCCATATAATTTTCTTCATAGGTGGTCATATTGTTACTGCTATGATCTGAATGATTATGTCCCCCTAAAATTAATATGTTGAAATCTTGACCCTCAAGGTGGTGGCATTTGGAAGTGGGGCCTTTGAGGAGATAACTAGGTCATAACTGTGAAACCCTCATGATTTGGATTGGTGCTCTTATAAAAGAAGACCCAGAGAGCTAGCTGGCCCCTTTCTACCATGCAAGACCACAGCAGGAAAGTGCCATGTATGAACCAGAAAGTGGACTTTCACCAGACACCAAATCTACTGGTATCTCTATCTTGTACTTCTCAACCACCAGAACTACAATAAATAAATTTATGTTGTTTATTAGTTACCCAGTTAATGCTTTCTTGTTATGGAAGCATAAATAGGCCAAAACAGTCACAAAATAGTATCTTTTTCTTTTCAATATTAATATTTCTTACTTATTTTTAATGTACATAGCTCTGGCTTTGTGTTCCAGTACAGTTTTGAACAATAGAGATGATAGCATATCTGTGTCTTTTCCTTGACTTTATTGTGACTGTTTCTACCGTTTTATATTTGAGTATGTTTGCTGTTGATTTTAAGAACTAGAAGTTCCCTTCTAATCTTAATTTGTTGAAAGATTTATCATGAACTAATATTGAATTTTTTTCAAAAATTTTTTTCTCTCTATCCATTGATGTGGTCAAAAGTTTTTTCTTATTGATATGGGCAGAATTGTGTTCCCCCAAATTCATGTGTTTAAGTCTCAAACACCAGTACCTCAGAATGTGACTCTACTTGGAGATAGGGCCTTCAAATAAGTAATAAAGGTGAAATGAGGTCATATGGGTGCATTCTAATCCAATAGGACTGGTGGAAGATAAGATCAGAACACAGACACACATAGAAGAAAGATCATGTGAAGAAAGAGAGAGAAAAACAGCCATTTACAAGCCACATAGAGAGGACTAAAAGAAACCAAACCAACTGATATCTTCATCTTGTACTTTTAGCCTCTAGAACTATGAAAAAATAAATCTCTGTTATGTAAGTCACCCAGTCTGTGTCTTTGTTATAGCAGCCCTCACAAACTAATATACTCTTCTAAGTTGTAATTGAAATAAATTATAATTGAAAATATTTCATCCCTCAGACAGTCTGTTTGTTCCTTAAATTCACTACTCTGTTGAATATGCTATTAATCTATTGACATGTGAGTGAGTTTGGCCCAAGTGCTCTTTTCATGGTGGAAAGGGGTCCTCATCTGGCTTTTGAATCAAGAAGAACTAGTTTATACTCTATTTCTTTATGAGCCCATTTGTTCCTTTTTTAAAAATGTCTGTTTCACTTGGGATTTACACTTTTTAGTGGCAATGTATTTATAATAAAACTTTTTTATTTGTATAAATTTTCAAACATACACAACAGAAGAGAGGATGATATAATGAACCTAATATACCAGACACTCTGCAACAACAGTCGTCAGTACGTAACCAATCTGGTTCTAAGTAGACCCCCATCACTGTAAGCTCTGCTGCTGTAATAGTGCAAAGTAAACCTAAGACATCACACCATTTCTTCTCTGAGCATTTAAAGCATGCTTTTCTAAAAGATAAAGACCTTTTGTAAATCATAAACCCCAAAACATTACCAGTTCTAAAAATGTATATGTCACTGATATCAAAAGTTCAGTTATTTTTCACATTTACCTGATGGCTTTATACTTTAAAATAAAATAGTTTCCTTGAACTGGTGTCCAAATATGGTCTATGAATTCTGATTATTTATTATGTCCTTTAAATCATTTTGAAACTGTAGGTTACCCCCACATTACCTCTCTTTCCTTGCAATTTTGTTATTGTTTATTAATTCAACAAGCATAAGTCTTGTGTTCTGTCCTGTTTCCCAGTGTTTAAATTTTGCTTACTACAACACTTTGGTACCCTTTAACATGTTCTTCAGCCTCTTGTATTTCTTTAATTGGGTAATTGGAGGTAGACACTAGATCAGATTTTGTTTGTTTCATAAGACCACTCCACAGGTGATACTGCGTACTTTCATTTGAAGATACATAATATCTGGTTGTCTCCCATTGTGCTGATGCTGGCAGTCATTGATGATCATCACCTTTATTTATGAATTTTTTAGGGGTTGCAGATAATTCTCTCATTTTCTCATTCCTTCTTAGTTTATTAGCGGAAATAACTCTATACATAGAAGCTTTCTTTGTCCACCATTTGGTTATTTTGAAGGAATTATATGTTGGGTTACCTTACAATATTTAAATCTTTTACATTTATATTTTGTACAATTTTATTAGCTTACAATGTTTACTTTTGTTTTTTCTTTATTAATTTATCATGTTTACAAAACGTGTTTATTTCATATGCATTTTCAAAAAGCAGACTTTTGTTATTTTACTCTACAGTTTTATGTTCATTGTTTCTGCATTTATTTTCATTTTTCCCACCTTCTACTTCTTTAAGTTTAATATGCTATCCATTCTTGAATGACTTGGATGTTTTAAATATTGTTCTCTAAAATATCTATTTAAGACTATACATTTCCCTCTGAGTAGCACTTATGTTACCTCACAGAGGCAGCATTTTATAGCTTTATGCATATTCCCTGAATTTTTAGATGTTAAATATATCACTCTATTACTTACACAATTAGAATTTTTTCAATATATGTAAAAACTTAGGAGAGCAAAAACTATTTTTGAGAAAGCTATGAAAAGAGTGAAATATGTGGAATGCTATCTGAAGGAAGTTTCAGGATCAGGGATATTTTAATTTTGTTTTATTTCCATTATTAATTATTGAAGATACTTTAACATAATTAACTACTGGTGACAAAGTTGTGTTTATCTCAGGAATATGAAGAAGTTTAACACTAGAAAAACTGTCAATATAATAGGCTCCATGTAAAAAGTGAGATATTGTTCAGAAAAGTTGAAGCTATGGAAGTCACTCCCACCTCTTGGCTGGAAAGGCAAAGAAAGAAGATAGTGTTACAGGAGCCTACGTGTTGGGTTCCACGAGATCTGGAGCTGTGGCAAGCTAATCTGTTGAGGCTGGAGTCATAGCTATAGGAACATTGGAAGAGAAGCCATCTGATGCAGAAGGAGAAAAACTGGCTGCTCCATCCTCCTGTATTCTAATCTCCTGTTGTTCTGAATATTGACTGATCCAAAAAAGTCACACAATGTTAATTAGTCTAGGAATTGCAGCCCTCAAGAATCAGCCCATGTACAAGGGGAGACCCAAAAAACCCCAAAATTTTTTATTTAAAAATGTGGATTTATTCTTATGTTTAAATTTCAGTCACCTCCAAAGTACCACTCCGTTTAATGCAATATGCCTATCAAGATTTTTTTTCACTGCTCAAAACCGTTTTTGAATTTGCCAATTTTGATGCCTTTTAGTGATGCTGCCATTTTTTGTTTCACCTCTTCCACATTGGCAAAACATTTCCCTTTGAGGACATTTTTCATCCAGGGAAACAAACAAACAAAAAGGTCGCTAGGGGCTGGATCTGGTGAATAGGGAGGGTGGGGCAAAGGGGTCATGACATTTTTGGTCAAAAACTGCTGAACACCAACTTGGAATGTTTCTTCCACAAATCATGACTCAACATTCTCAAAACTTCCAGATAAAAACTTAATTTGACTGTTTTATCTAGAGGAACAAATTCTGAGTGTACTACAAGGGGCCCACCCTCCACAAAAGATAATTCCAGTGTTTGTTCGGTTCCCCCCTCTTATGTCATAAGACAGAGTAGGGAACAAGGGAAGGATGACTCTAAGGGCAAATAAGTCCAGGTCAAGCGTACCACATTGATGGATTAAATGAGAAAAATCATATCTAAATTAATACAGAAGAGTGTTTAATAATCTTTTCTATTTCCATCCCACAACTTGCCAGACCCAGGTTAGGTTAGGCACCCTTCTCTGCGCTTCTGTGTTCTTTCTGTATTCCTTCTCTCAACATAGCATTAATTTCCAAACTTGATTATAGCTTGTCTGTCTTCTCCATTTGGCTATAAATTGTATTAGTGCAAAGATCATGCCATGTCTCACCCTGTATCCATGAGGTCTGCATATTTCTTACAGCAGTGTGTGCACTGTAATTAATTGTTTTTGAATCATTTGATTTGTCAATGATCTGAATTGTTATTTTTAATTGTATAATGTTTCCAAAGTTGAGTATTACACAAAAATATAATTGCACAAACATAAACACAGAAATTGATTATGGGAATGGCTTCTATCTGGTCAAATTATGCTCTTATGAAAGTAATTACCTATTATCTAACCTGGAAATCACATCATTCTCAATGTTTCTCTATCAGTGTTTTAGGGACATAACCTTAGAAACCTATCAAGGCTGGGAAGTGAAGGACTTATGGAACATATATGTTGATAGCATCAAGAAAAAGGTTTTGAAAAGTTAGTTTTCTTTGTTCCTACAAATTACTTTCATAATGGAATTTTCTCAAAAATAGTGAGAAGAAAATAGAACTATTAATCTCATATATTGACAGAGTATATTTTATCCAGGATTTAATAGAAAAATAGACAAGGCCACCTATCCTGGGTATCATAAATGACCTTAGTATTGCATTTTTATCAAGCTAGAAATGAATTTTCTCCATAGTATAGCATTCTTAACATTTAGATCATACAATATAGATGTGCAACATAGGAAAAGTATTTTGAAGGGCATATAGTCTAGTCACCCTTCACGTCTGGAACATCTTAGAAACACTAGCTATTAGAAATTTCCATATAAAGTCCAAAACTTGGCCCTGTGTAAAGATTTATTCATTAGTTCTAGTTCTGCTTTGTGGAATCACAATTAGTATATCTTAAAAAACCACGTGACAATCCTACAGATGTTTGAAAATAACCAGAATGTCCTCCTGAAGTGTTTATCTTCCAAAATAATCATATTTCTTTCTTTCAAGGGTTACCCATGCGTCATAATTTCTAGACCATGGCCGTTCATCATGTAAGCCACTAGCTACATGTGGCTATTTACATTTAAATTTATTAAAAGTGAATATTCATTTCCTTAGTCATACTAACCACATTTGAAGTGCTCAATAGACACATCAGGGTAGTAACTACTGTCCTGGAGAACACTGATAGTGAACATTTCCATCATCATCGTCACAAAAAGTACTACTGGTCAGCACTGATCTAAGATTTCATTATCCTGATAAGTTCTATACATTTTGGCTTTTTCTCCATAGACCATTATAACACAGCTCAACTAGAGATGTAAAATCAGTAGGATCCAGGTCTTCATATGGACATAGTGTTGTTTTCTGTAAAATGCAACGATCTATAAATTTAGGTTCCATTTCTAAGTCTGTGGACATTTTCTCTGCAAAATTGCAGCAGTTTTTAAAACTAGACACTCTAAACTCCTTGAAGAATTCCAAGAAATCACTGATATGTGTTGGTACCATGTCCTTGTATGTATTTTTATTTGATGCAATTTTTATTTAATTATTTACTAAAAAGTTTACTGTTTGAACACAGGCAGCTCCTGACCTGGCATTCAGGCCAGAAAGTTTAATATTTGTGCAAACGTTGAAGGGACAGGCTCTGGGGACAGATGGACAAATCGACTTTCCACCTTGGGTCCCAGCACATCCCTCCTGTGGTCCTTTGGTGTACTGTCTCCCTGTTCCGTGCCTCCTGTCAGCACTACTACTGCTTCTGCTGCTGCTGCTACCATCGCTGCTCCCAATCCACACCCCAGGTTTTAACCCTGCCACTCCATCGGGGACCCGGGATGCTCAAGACTGCACTAAAAATGCCTGTGTGTGCGCTCGTGCACTGTGCAGCCATGCCAACTGCACTGCCTGCTGCATATTGAGTCTGTGTCCCCATGCCCACGCTGAGCATATCTCCTCTGCTCATGTACATGCTTCACTCCCCCTTCACGCTTCACTTACAAAAAACAAAATTGGAAATAAAATGAATAAGAATTTCGAGATATCAACTGTGGAGCATTAAACCAAGCACAGGGCCTTTTAAGAGCACTGCTCTGCCACGGGTCGCGACCAGCTCGAGCAACATGGTGAGACAATATCTATACAATAAATCAAAAAATTAGCCAGGCATGGTAGCACACACCTGTACTTCTGGCTACTTGGAAGACTGAGGTGGAAGGATCGCCAGAGCTCAGCAGGTCGAGGCTGCAGTGGCCGTGAACATGCTACTGCACTCCAGCCTGGGCAACGGGGTGAGACTCCAACGCAAAAAAAAAAAACAAAAAAAAAAGAATGTGACTGTGTGTGCCTGCACAGTTCACATGTACATGAAAATAGCCTTGCAATAAAATTAAATAAAATGAAACATTTATTTTCACAGAAAATATGGAGAAGCCAGTCAGGAAACTATTTTAATAGTAGAAATAAGTGGTCTTTAGAATATTAACTAGGAAATTTGTGGTAGGAAGGAAAAGAGTGGACAGATTAAGAGTATTTTCCTTTAATTGTTATGTCATTTGCCAATGACAATAGAGTTTGTACCATAGACTTACTTTGACAGCACTTTTTAAAAAATATTTCTGTTCGTATTTTATTTTATAACATTTTCAATTATAATTTACATACATAAAATGCATCCCTTTAAAGTGTATAGTTCAGTGACTTTTAGTATACCACCATCTAAGTTTAGAATATTGCCATCACCTCCCCCCAAAAAAATCCCATCCCCCAGTAGCAATCACTTCCCATTTCTCTTCTCTCCAGCCCCTGGGAATCACCAGTCTGCTTTCTTTCTCTATGAATTTACCTAGTCTGGATACTCACAGACCCAAACTCATCTATATGAAATCATACCATAAGTAACTTTTTAAAATCTGAGTTCTTTCACTTAGTTTTTTTTTTCAAAATTTATCCATGTACTAGCATATATCATTACTTTATTTCTTTTCCTAGCTAAAAAATATTGCATTGTAAGTACACACCACATTTTGTTTATCCTTTCATTCATTGATGGGCATTGAGTTTTGTTTTTATTTTTGGCTATTATGAATAGTTTTGCTATGAACACATTTTGTGTGAACATGCTTTGTTCAATTTTGAGGTACAGATAGATACTTAGTAATAGAATTGCATACCTAGTAATAGAATTGCTGAGTTCATTGTAACGTTATATTTAACTTTTTTAGTAACTTCCAAAGTATTTTCCAAAGTGGTTGTAAAGTGGTTGTACCACTTTACGCAGGAGCGTAAATATATGAGGTTTGCAATTTTTCCCTTTCTTTGTCCACACTTTTTGTTGTCGGTTTTAGCCATCCTAGTGGATATGAAGTGGTGTCTCATTGTGGTTTTCGTTTTCATTTACTTAATGACTAGTTTTATTGAGCATCTTTTCAAGTGCTTATTGACTACTTGCATATCTTCTCTGAAGAAATGTCTATTCAAATCCTTTAAACATTTTTAATTAGGTTATTTATCTTCATGCTGTTGCATTGTAAAATTCCTTTTTTTCTCTCTCTTTTATTTTTTTTTTAAAGTGTGGGGTACAATTCAGGGTTAGGTATACAAATGTTCATTATAAGCCGGGCTGGGTGGCTCAGCCTGTAATCCCGCGCTTTGGGAAGCTGAGGTGAGTGGATTGCCTGAGCCCGCGGGTTCGAGACCCACCTGGGCAACTTGGCGAGACCTCATCTCTACAGTAAATCAAAAATTAGCCGAGTGAGGTAGCGTGCGCCTGTAGTTCCAGCTACTCGGAAGGCAGAGGCGGAAGGATCGCTGGAGCCCAGCAGGTCTAGGCTGCGGTGGCCTGGAGCGGCCACTGCACTCCAGTCGGCGACGGAGCGAGACTCCAACACACACAAAAAAAAAATGTTCATTATACAGGTACCCTTGTTGATGAGGTGTTCCCCCCTCCCCCGGCGGATTCCCACTACTGCCAATTCCGCCCCCCCCCCGGCAGTTTCCTACTACTAAAAATCCTTTTCTTACAGTATTATGATAATTGTTCAAGGTCCGCTAATAAGTGAGGACATGTGACACTCAGTTCTTTGTTTCTGTGGAAGATCACTCAGTATTGTAGACTCTAAGTCCATCCAGGCTGCTGTGAAGTTCATGATTTTGTTCTTTGTGGCTATGAAATATTACATCGTGTATATGTACCACATTTTTTTTTATCCAGTCCTCTTTCAATGGGCAGCATGGTTGGTACCATGTTCTTGCTACTGCGAAAAAGGTTGTGATAAAAATACGTGAGTAGGTATCTTCTTTACAGAGTCATTTGAGTTCTTATGGGTATTTTCCCAGTAGGGGGATTGCAGGGTCATATGGATGGTCAATATTTACATCTTTTAGGAATCGCCAAACTGTTTTCCAGAGAGGCTGTACTAGTTTACACTCCCACCAACAGTGTATAAGCATTCCCTTTCTCCAGATCCTCTCCAGCATCAGTTATTTTTTGAGTTATTGATAGTAATTCTGACTGGAGTTAGGTGGTATCTCCGTGTAGTTTCCCCACTACCTTTTTTTATTATAAAGATGTGGGGTACAATTCAGGGTTTCAGGGTTAGGTATACAAACATTGATTATGCAGGTACCCTTGTTGATCAGATATGCCCCTCCCTCCCCTCGCAATTTTCCTCAACTGCCAATCCCACCTCTTCCCCACCACACACAGTTTCCCACTAGGGATTCCCAGTTTGCCAATCCTTTTTTAATAGTATTTATTTGATGACTAGTGAGGCTGAGCATTTTTGCATGTATCTTTGGCAGCTCATATGTCTTCTTTTGAGAAGTGTCTGTTAATATCTTTTGCCCACTTTGTAATGGGGTTGTTTGTTTTTTTCTTTTCTGCACATTTGAGTTCCTTGTACATCCTAGATGTTAGGCCTTTGTCAGACATACAGTTGTCAAATATTTATTCCCAGTCTATGGGCTGTCTCCCTGCTGTCTTGATGGTTTCTTTGGTTTTGTAGAAGCTTTTCAGTTTGATGAGGTCCCACTGGTCTATTTTATCTCTTATGGCATGAGCACTTAGCGTTTTGATCAGGAATTGATTGCCAGTTTCAATTTCCATAAGGGTGTCTCCTGCATTTTCTAAGATTCTTACAGTTTTAGGTTTTATGTTTACGTCTTTGATTCATTTAGAGTTGATTTTTATGTATGATGATAGCTGGGGGTCTTGTTTCATTCTTCTGCATGTAATCAGCCAGTTTTCCCTGCGTCATTTACTGAATAGGTTCTCTTCTCCCCAGTGACAGGTGGTAGAGGCTTTGTCGAAGATGAGTTGCTTGAGAAATTGAGGGGTTTCTGGAAACTCTTTACTTTTCCATTGGTCTGTATGACTGTTCTTGTACCAATACCAGGGTGTTTTGATAATTGTCACTTTATAATAAAGTTTATAATCTGGGAGTGTGATACCTCCTACTGTTTTGTTGTTGTTGTTTTGTTTTGTTTTATTTTTTTCCTGAGGATTGATTTTGATATTCGTGGTCATTTATTTTTCCCTATGAATTCCTGTATTGTCATTTCCAGATCTGAGAATAATGCTGCTGGTAATTTAATGGGTATTGCATTAAATCTATAGGTTACCTTGAGTAGGATGGACATCTTAATAATGTTGATTCTTCAATCCATGAGCACAGCACTCTTAATGGTATGACCTCTTCTCCCATTTTATGATTCTTTTTATGTCTTTTCTTATTCTACCATTTAGTTTTTAACAGAGAACCATCTTTTATATCTCCAATACCCTTTTCCTCTTCAGTAGAGACTAAGTCTTGAGAAATAAAAAAGCCAGTTACCATTCATGACTTTGCTGTGAAATGGGTGAAGCATTATCTAATTCTAAAGTTTTACCTTGGTTTTCTTTGGAAACTTCTGAACTTTCTCTTCTAGTGGTATCTTTCTGAATCATGTTCTTTACATGGGAGCTGGACATTCTGCATCTTCAGAGCTATTTTTCTTCCTCTTTCTTTCTTTTCCTGACTTCAGGTAGACTGAATACTTCAACTCTTTCTTGTTTTTTTCTTTTTTTTTTTAAGGTTGCTTGTGGTATTGTTTCCTCAGATGTGGTTCATGATCTTTTTATTTTAAAAGTGCTTGTGTTACTTGTATCCATGTTTACCTCTTTGGCCTGAACATTGTCTTCCTTCTTCACTCGGCCTTTCTTCTTTTATTTTCTTTTTATTTTCTTCTTTAACAGTGCTATCATTAGTTTCATTTTACTTCAATTACATGTATTAAAATATTGAATAGCCGGACTCGGTGGCTCAGCCTGTAATCCCGTGCCTTGGGAGGCTGAGGTGAGTGGATTGCCTGAACCTGTGGGTTCAAGACCCACCTGGGCAACTTGGTGAGACCTCATCTCTACAATAAATCAAAAAATCAAAAGAGGACTGGATTAAAAAAATGTGGTACATATACACGATGGAATACTACGCAGCCATAAAAAAGAACAAAATTATGAATTTCGCTGCAACCTGGATGGAACTAGAGTCTATAATACTGAGTGACCTCTCACAAAAACAAAAATCCGAATATCACATGTTCTCACTCATATAATGGACCTTGAACATCCAATGCAATACTATGAGAAAATGATGGATGGTACTGGGAAACTATGGGGGGGAGGGGGATGGGATTAACAGTAGCAAATATCTGTCGGGGGATGGGAAAACACTTCTTATCTACAGGGTGCCTGAATGAAACGTCATTGTACACCTAACCCTTAACTGTACCCCACAAAACCATAATAAAAAATACTGATTAATGGAAAAAAAAAAAAAGAAAACACATTGAATACACCTAACTTACTCAGCAGCATAGCTTAGCCTAGCCTACCTTGATTGTTCTCAGAACACATATTAGGCTACAGTTGGGCAAAATCATCTAACACAACATCTATTTTATAATCATGTGTTAAATAGCTCATGTAACTTATTGAATATTGTACTTAAAGTGTATCACTTATGCACAAATGTTAAGTAAAAAAAATCATAAATTGAACCATTCTAAACTGGGAAAAAAAAAAATTAGCCTGGTGTGGTAGCGCGCGCCTGTAGTTCCAACTACTTGGAAGGCTGTGGCGGAAGGATCACCGGAGCCCAGCAGGTCGAGGCTGCGGTGGCCAGGAGCAGCCACTGCACTCCAGTCTGGGCGACAGAGTGAGACTTCAACTCAAAAAAATAAAATAAAATAAAATATTGAATAAATACTCACCAGCTATTAGAGCTGGAATGGGCTTATTTTTCACTGTTTTAGAAAATGTGCCAGGTTTTCTTGATGCTTATTCCTGTGGGTGTTAAGAAACTGCAATGATTGCAACAAAAGTCATTACTATTTAATTACTGTTTAAAAGTTATTACTATTTAAGGAAAAATTAATTGCCCACATTGCCAAACCAAAGGATGTGTCTGGCCTCAAAACAGTTGGAACCAATACCTCAAATATCCCTGTGATCCAGGACATTTGGTTTCTCTATTAAAACAACTTAGTTTGATTGGGAGAAAATGGCAATTTCTTTCCAAGAAGATGGATGGAGATGTTCCCAAGAAAGAATGAGATGCTGAGACAATAAATCAAGCAATATAAAATACAGACATCTTTTATAACAAATTTTGAACTCTTTTCAACATTTCAAAAACATAACGGATGCTGCAGACGGCAGTACTTTATTTCTCCTAAATGAAAGTAGATAAATTTAGCCTTGTTTTTCCTGTCATTTGGCAATTTTTTTGGTATGGGAAAGGGATATGTCAAGAATGATTCCCAAAGTTAATTAATAGAGCATTTAATTATCTACTTCCTTGAGTTTTCTACCCTTTTGTTTGTCTCCATTGAGATGAATAATAAAGTGTTAACTACAAATGCCAAAAAATAAACTACTCCAACCAAAACAAACAGAAAACTCCATACTCAGAAAAACCACATATACTGTGCTTTTAATAATTCTTCGTACTTTATGTATTTTGAGACAAGGGAGGTGACTGTAGAACAAGAAACTTTTATCTTTTTTATGCTTTTGTTTATTAAGATGGCATGATTGCATTTTTCTTCTTGGATCCGCAAGATCCAGGTAAATAAGAATTGGAAGAATGTCCTAATGCGAGCACCTAGTGAAAGATTGGGTTCTAAATGGAGCAGAGTAGAGTTTTTTACTCATTCAGAGAGTGTGCCAAATGAAGGCTTTTTGGGCAGGGAGTGATAAAGTCAGAGGGTTGGCAAAAAAGGGCAATTTTTCCAGTCTAGCCCTTTTCCTAACACATTTCCCCTCTCAAGGGCATAATGTTCTTCTTAAAGAATTGCTCTGATTAGCTCTAACCTTGATTTAAAAATCAAATTTTTTTAGTCTGATGAGATTAATAAAGTCTTCCCCTCACTTTCTGGATTCATGTCTTCCCCATCTCAGGAAGCCATAATGCCAAACAGAATAGTCTTCCATCAGTTTCTGAGTGCCAATTAATTGTCCACCAATGCCCAGCTCAGATGCCACTGTCTTTCTCTCTGTTCTTCAAACTTCAGTTCCTCATGTACTGACATTACTTTAGTCTTCTATAGTCGATCACAGTTTTCCTGTGCTTGGTATGATTTGTATATATGTGAGACTTCCATTCTAGATTGCACATTCCAAGAATTAAGTGAACAGCATGACACTGTAAGTACTCTAGAGTAGAAATGAACTGAAATGTGATGGAAAAGATTTCTTTCAGCATCAGCATAACATATGCCTCCTCTCATCACATGAATCATTGTGCTAGAAGTCTGGATTGCAAGTTGGTAGCCAAAGGGATTTGAGTAGAACAAGCCAACTGAATACAAGGCAAATGGGAAAAGGCCTAGATTTATTCTAGAACTGACTGATATTTCATAAGAAATAAGTAGATTCTTAAAAGTTGCACCCACTGGTTGTTACTGCTTTTGAACATTTCATTCTTAATGTCCTGTCTATACTAAAATGTAACATTTTCTATTTCCCTTGAAGCATCTTGCAAAAAAATACTCTTTTCTCTTCCAAGTTCAGTTTCTGTAGTGCATGCACATAATTATACCCAATAAATTTCACTTGAGTGTACTTCTTTCTCCTCTTATTTATTTCTAGTATTTTATGGAAAATTACCAAAGTGATGAAACATTCTATTTCCAAGCATATCTTCAGACAGAAGAGGAAAGAGTGGATTTACAGGCAGTGCATAAACTCAGCATTATGAATATCTCCCAACATGCTGTTATTTACAACAATGTTTGCCATACTTATAAGAAAACATAAAGTTCTCTAGAATTCATAACACATCATATGGGCAACACAAAGGAACTCCAGGCAGTTATTTTCTCATGGTAAAGTGACAAAACAGCCAACCAAAATCCTGCTGGGATATCAAAGTAGTTACACCAAGACAGGACGCTTATTTTAAATATAGTTTAAATGTTACAAATGTCAGAATAATAGAAAGATTTCTTTAAAAATCACCATGTGATCTAAACTATTTTTACTCATCCATGTTATAGCCAATGACTTTTGGATAGTCTTTCAAAGTATAAATGTTTATTATAGAAAACATAAAAAATAAATAAAGAAAATATAATTCAACTGTAATATACCATTTGTAGGAAACATAGGGAAAAAAGCAAAAGTTTCTTTTCCCCCCTATTCTCACACACTCACTCAGCACAATACTTCACTTCTGGTTACCAAAATGTGTGGAGAGTTCTCCCTGCCAGCAACCAATTCTTTAGTGAACATCAGCTGTGTGTCTCTAATTCAATTAAGTGCTGATGCCATCTGATGCTATCTGCCTGGACATAGCATCAAACCCCACAAGTTGAGGGTTCAGTCCTATAAGACTGCTCCTCACTTCAAATGTCAATCACAAAGCCCCAGGTTGTGACTTATGCTTCTGATAATCGGCTATAATTCAGAGTTTCCATGACTCCTTCCTTGGATTGGATTAATTTGCCAGAGTGACTCACAGAACTCAGGGAAAACTCGATCTTACACTTACCCATTTGTTAAAAAAGATATTACAAAAGACAGAGATGAACAGCCAAGTGGAAGAGATGCTTAGAACAAGTCATGAGGGAATTGGCAAGGAGCTTCCATGCCCTCTCTGGACACACCACCCTCAAGGAACCTCCACATAGTCAGCAACCTAAAAGCTCATATGAACCGGGTGTTTTTTGCATTTTATGGAGGTTTAATTACTTGGCATAATTGATTACATCATTGATCATGAGTGATCCACTTAAGCTTCAGCTCTTCTCCTCTACTTGGAGATGAAGAGGATGAGGCTGAAAGTTCCAACCCTCCAATCATTCCTTGGATTTTAGGGTGACCAGCTCCCATTCTGAAGCTGTCTAGGGGCCCCCAACCACCAATTATCTCAGTAACATACAAAAGACACTAATCACTTTGGAGATTCCAGGGTTTTTAGGAGCTGTTTGCTAGGAAGAAGAGATGAAGACCAAATATATATAGGCATGCAAAACTTTTTAAATACTTATATGATTCTCAAAGAAAATACTCTTTTGAGCATTTTGAGTTTCAATTTTTTAAAAATTTAAGATGTTTAGTATAATGCAAATAATCTAAAATCTGAAAAACGTCTGAAATCCAAAACACTTCTGATCCCAAACATTTTGGAAAAAGGATACTCAACCTGTATTTCATAATATCTCAATGATCCAGGAATTCGAATCTTTAAAATATTGATATATTTTCTCCCATTCCTTTTACCATGCATGTATAAAACTTCTTATTTAATATAATCAGTCTAAAAAGTCAGTTAAAACCTGAATCAATAGTTATGCCAAGTACTTTAATATACTTTTTTTATTTTATTTTTTGAGTCAGAGTCTCACTGTGTTGCCCAGGCTGGAGTGCAGTGGTATGATCACAGCTCATGGCAGCCTTGACCTACTGAGCTCAGGTTTCCACCTCAGCCCCCCGAGTAGCTGGGGCTGCAGGGGCATACCACATGCCACAAGACTGGCTACTTTTTGCGATTTTTTGGAGACAAGGTCTTACTATGTTGCCTAAGTTGGTCTTGAACTCCTGGGTTCAAACATTCCTCTCACCTTGACCTCCCAAAGTGCTGGAATTACAGGTGTGAGCCACCACACCTAGCCAAGACTTTATTTTTAGAACAATTTTAGATTCACAGCAAAATTGAGTGAAAGGTACAGAGAGTTCCTATATACACTCTCTCCCTACACAAGCATTGCCTTCCTCATTATTGACTTCCCACCAGAGTGGTACATTTGTTACAACTGATGAACCTGCATTGACACATCATTATCACCCAAAGTTCATTGTTTACATTAGCGTTCACTCTTGGTATTGTCCATTCTATGGGTTTGGACAATGCATAACGACATGTATCCACCATTGTATCATACAGAATAGTCTCACTGTCCTAAAAATTCTCTGTGTTCCACTTATTCATCCTTTCCTTTCCCTAGCCCCTGGAAACCACTCATATTTTTACTATCTCCATAGTTTTGCCTTTAACAGGATGACCTATAGTTGGAATCATACACTGTGCAGACTTTTCAGATTGGCTTCTTTTCCTTAGAAATATACATTTAAGTTTCCTCCATGTGTTTTCATGGGTTGATAACTCATTTCATTTTAATGCTAAACAATATTCCATTGTCTGGATGTACTACAGTTTATTTACTGATTCACATACTGAAGGACATCTTGGTTGCTTCAAGCTTTGGCAATTGCAAATAAAACTGCTATAAACATGTGTGTACAGGTTTCTGCATCACATAAGTTTTCAACTCCTTTCAGTAAATACCAAGGAGTGTGGTTGCTGGATCATATGGTAAGAATATGTTTAGTTTTGTAAGAGACTGCCAAACTGCCTTCCAAAGTGACTATGCCATTTTGCATTCTCACCAACAGTGAATGATAGTTCCTGTTATTCCACATCCTCATCAGCATTTGGTATTATCAATGTTCTGGATTTTGACCATTCTAATAGGTGTGTAGTAGTATCTCGTTTTAGTTTGCATTTCCCTGATGATATCTGATGTGACACATCTCTTCAGATTCTTATTTGCCATCTGTATGTCTTCTTTGGTGAAATGTCTGTCCAGATCTTTGGCTTAGTTTTTAATTGTTTTTTATTTGTTTGCTTTTGGTTTTAAAGGTCCTTTGCATATTTTCAATAACAGTTCTTTATAAGATATTTGTTTTGCAAATATTTTCTTTCATCCTGTGGTCTGTGTTTTCATTCTCCTCATACTGTTTCTTGCAAATAACTTTTTAATTTGAATGAGGTCTAACTTATCAATTCTTTTTTTCATGAATCATACTTTTGGTATTCATATCCAAAAAGCCATTGCCAAGCACAAGATTATGTATATTTTTTTCCTATGATATCTCTAAGAGTGCAATAGTTTTGCCTTTCACTTTCAGATCTGTAATCCATTTTAAGTTAACTTTTGTGATGTGTGTAAAGTCTGTGTCTACATTCGTTTTTGCACATGGTTGTCCAGTTGATCTAGCACCATTTATTGAAAAGACCTCTTTTTCTCCACTGTATGACCCTTGTTCTTTTGTCAAAGACCAGTTAATGATATTTATGTGAGTCAATTTGTGGGCTCTCCGTTCTGTTCCACTGACCAATTTACTATTCTTTAAACAGTACCACACTTCTTTTTTTTAATTTTAAAGATGTGGGGTACAATTTAGGATTAGGTATACATGTGGACATCATACAGGTAAAGTTTGGGCCACCACTTGGTTTTCACTTTGCCTGGTTTGAGATCAAGTATACTTGCTGATGTTGAGTATTGCATTCTTAATTATAGAGGGTTCATAGTACGTCATAAAATTGGGTAATATCCGTCCTCCAACTTTGTCTTGCTCCTTCAATGATGTGTTAGATATTCTAATTTTTTGTAATTCTATATAAAATTTACACTCAATTTGTCAATATGTACAAAATAACTTCAAAGATTTTGATTTCATGGCGTTGGATCTGCAGATCAAGTTAAGAAGAGCTGTATTTTGACAACATTGTCTTCATATCCATGCACATGGATATCTCCATTTGTTTATGGCATCTTTGATTTATTTCATGAGATGTTGTAGTGAAACCAATCTCATAAAATTAATAAAATTTAATGACTAGTTTTTTTAAAGCATAAGCTTTGAATAGAAGAATTGCTAAGCATTAACCAGCGTGCACTATTTCCCAATCCTTTATAGCTTCTTACTGCTTAAAAGTCACATAAACTCTGTCACAAGGTCCTAAATTCTATAGGTAACAAGGTTAATATTAAGAAAACTCAAGTTTCCCATTTGGAATATTTTCCAGATCCTGCATTCCAGTGAACCTGTTGACACCAGCTGGTCTAAAGACCCCTTCTGAACAACTGCCTCAATGCACAAAAGCTACATCCTTATGATTCCATCCTCCCCTACGTCTTAACCAATCAGCAATCCTTAGTTCCTTGAACACATACCCACCACAATTTCCTTAAAAACTCCAGTCCAAAGCACTTTGGAGAGATGGCTTTTATGCTTCCTCTCTTCTCTTTATTTGGCTGCCATACAATTATTAATTCTTTCTCCACTGCGACTCCCGCGTTTTGGTATATTGGTCTGTTATCACAGCGAGCACAAACCTGGTAGTCCTGTAACAGTAGTTTGCCCATATTTTAAAAATAAAACATCAAAGTGCACATTCCTTTGCCAGTTTAATATGAAGTCAAAGTCTTCTCTTTGAGGTACATTAAGTGATTGGAACTCAGTTGATCTTTCTAATGAAATGCACACCCATAACAAATACAATATCATTTCTGGTTGCATTGAACTGAATTGAAACAACAAATTTTAAAAACCTGCTAAACAATCTGAGGGGAACCTTAACATATTTATAATTGTTTTTTTCCAACCCTTAGTTTTCTTACTCACACAGAACTAATACAGAAAGTTTTTATAGAGTATTGTTTTTACTGTGTCTTTTTTTTTTTTTTTTGAGTTGGAGTCTCACTCAGTCGCCCAGACTGCAGTGCAGTGGCCACTTCCGGCCGCTGCAGCCTCTACCTGCTGGGCTCCCGCGATCCTTCCGCCTCAGCCTCCCAAGTAGCTGGAACTACAGGCGCGCACTACTACGCCTGGCTAATTTTTTTGATTTATTGTAGAGATGAGGTCTTGCCAAGTTGCCCAGGCGGGTCTCAAACCCGCGGGCTCAGGCAATTCACTCACCTCAGCTTCCCAAAGCAGGGGATTACAGGCTGAGCCACCGAGCCGGCCTTTACTGTGTCTTTCTACGACTTTTAACTGAACTTTCCTACAAGAAAAAAATGCCCTGTATTTTTTATAGTTATAGCTCAATGGTTTTCATCACATTTAATTAAATAAATAATTATATAAAGCTTAACTAGCATTTTGAAAGCGTTGTGTACAGGTACAAATGACTCTCTTTTTTGTATACATTTATGAGGTACAAGTGTAATCTTGTTACATACATAAATTGCATAATGGTGAAGCCAGGGATTTTAGATTACCCATCACCTGAATAGTGCACATTGCGTCCATTAAGTAATTTCTTATCGTCCACCCTCTCCCACCCTCTCACCTTTCCAAGTCTCCATTGTCTATCATTTCACATCCTACAGCCATGTGTACACATTAATTAGCTCCTACTTATAAATGAGAACATGTGGTATTTGTTTTTCTGTATCTGAGTTGTTTCATTTGAGATAATGTCCTCCACTTCCATACATGTTGCTGCAAAAGACAGAATTTTGTGTGCTCTATTGTATGTTTCACAGAAAGATCAGTAAACACTTAGAGGTCATGCAATGGAATACTTTTTGTATATTTGTATTATGAAACTGAGATTAGAATGTATTTCTCTTTTCTAAATGAATCCAAAGTTTTAAAATCAGTAACATCATCAAATAGCATTTCACATGCAAAAGGAAATAATATGTTCAATGTTTAAAACTTGCAAATCCAGAGGAATCACAAAGGTAAAAGCACCAAAAAACAACTTTAATCACTATGTGACTTTTAATGTGATAGATTTTTGGGAAAAGATATTTTAAAGTTTGTTGTGAGGTGAGTGGATTATAATGTTTACTGTGTGTTTTGATATCTTTTCAGCTTATTCTTTAATCATTAAATATTCTATTCATACAAAAAGCATAGAGATTATTACAATGAACACCTATGTGGCCACAACACATCATATTAAATAAAACATTGTAGATATAAATTAAACTTCTTGTTTATTTGATCCATCTGAGTCCCAATAGAAAATATGATGTCACACTTAGTATAGGGTCATTCTGGGAGAATGTCTTGAAAAAAAGGACAATTTACAAAGGTGTGGAAGCAAGAGATACTCAATGGATAGTGCAGAAACTTAGAGCTAGTAACAATTAAGCTATTAACACCCAGGTCTAAAATCATAGAAAAGAGAGAGGTGTCTGGAATTCAAAGAATAATCTTGTAATATTGGCCACCTTGAGATTAGCAGAAACATTTGGTCATGGGACATAGTCAGTTTGAGATGACTTCACAAAGAGTAGACCAGAAGAATACTCCTTTCCCATTCTCCTTCTTCTCCCTGATTCTTGTTTAGCCACTGTTTAAATACAACCTGAAGCCAGAGAACATAAAGAATCTATTGATATGGTGCATACAGGTCAGCCACCACAGGCAGAGAACAGAGTGGGACGAATAGAAAGTTAACTGAAGTGACAGACAGCAGTTAGACAACATTGTCATTTCATTGCATTCTCTTCTTTCCTTCCCTCCACAGAGGTATCGCTAATCTGAATTTCATATGCGAATACTTTACTATACTTGCATATATCTATATATACTATAGAGTATTATTATTCTGGTAGTTATTAGAATTTTTCACAAATTATTTGGAAAGATTTTTCTCTCAGATCACATGGTAAGGTTAAATTTCCCAGTTTTCTTAAAGTTCAGTGTGACCTTGTGACTTGCTTTGGACAACAAAATACAAGTAAAAACGAAATGTGTCACTTTCAGGCAGAAGCTTGAAAAGTTACAATGCAAATAACTGTATCTGCTTTGCACTATTGGAGTGATCAGTGAAACGTATGATAAGATGAAGTCTCTATCAAACCGGAACTCTGAGTGACCCATGAAGAGAGCACTATAGATAATCTGTGCTGGACATATCATGGAATTAAGCAACTGAGATTTGGGAGTGTTAAAGCCCATAACCTAGTTTATCCAAATAGATACATTTTGCATGGTTTAAAACATTGTATCAAAGGCATCCTACCACATTTATCATTCAGCAATTTTTGCTTCACAACTTTGAGATACACCATGCTGGTGGATATAGCTGTAGTTCATTCCATATACAAATAAACCTAATTTATCTATTTTTCCATTGATGGAACAATTCAAATGCAATTTTTTGCTATCACTAACCATGATAAAATGAACATTCTGGTATTTGTCTTCTGTGCAGATGTGCAAGAATCTCTCGAAGGAATAAACTCAGGGGAAGAGCAATGTGCTTTTAAGCTTCCCAACAAAAATAACAGATAGGGAGTAGACTTTAATCATGGTAAATCATTGTTTCCATCAGAGAAGTTTTCAGAAATCATTGCTCCTCAAGTGTGTTAATCCTACTGTCTCAGAACACTAAAATATGATATTTGGGGGAAAATTGTATTTTAAAATTAGTCTGACCTTGAAAAGACCAAAGACATCCTTAAAAATTAAAGAGTCTGGCCAGACTCAGTGGCTCAGCCTGTAATCCCAGAACTTTGGAAGGCCGAGGTGAGTGGATTACCTAAACCCGCGGATTTGAGACCAGTCTGGGCAACTTGGCAAGACCTCATCTCTACAATAAAAAAGAAATAATAACCTGGTGTGGTAACATGTGCTTGTAGTTCTGGCTATTTGGAAGGCTGAGACGGAAGGATCACTGGAGCCCAGCAGGTCTACACTGAGGTGACCATGAGTGTGCCACTCCACTCCAGCCTGGGTGACACAGTGAGACTCCAATTCAAAAAAAAAATTTTTAAGAGACCCACCTTAGTGAGCAATGGCTACACAAAATGACGCCAATTAGGTTTTAAAAAATCTGTTAGGATAGAAGACAAATTGAGATGAAGAAAAAAAGTACGATTTGGAAGAGTTTCTTGAAGAGTTTCTTTTTAATAGACGTGTTGAGAAATAAAGCTAATAATCAAACTGCATAATAACTGATTCAAAAATATTATCAGAAAAGACAATTGGTGAGTGAATATTAAGCTGCCAATTATAGGTCAAGAGACCAGTAACATAAAAGCAGTCCTTTTACATTTTCAATTCAGATTACTAATACCAAAAAATCACCTCATAAATGAGCAATATGAATAACAAAATTGATTCCCCACTCACAGAGATGTTAAACAAGAAAAAAAAATAGTAACTCATTTTGGAAATATTTAAATAAAAAAGAAAATGTCCATAAAATACGGCACAAACATTTCTTTGGAACTCACCATAGGAATATTGTATGGCAGAATTTCTTATTTACTTCTAAGTTCATGAATTGGAAGAATAAGATGTCCATCCTACCCAAGGCAATCTACAGATTTAATGCAATACCCATTAAATTACCAGCAGCATTCTTCTCAGACCTAGAAATGACAATACAGAAATTCATATGGAAACATAAATGACCACAAATAGCCAAAACAATCCTCAGGAAAAAAAACCACACACACACACACACACACACACACACACACACACACACACACACACAAAGCAGGAGGCATCACGCTCCCAGACTTTAAGCTTTATTATAAAGCTATAATGATTAAAACAGCCTAGTATTGGTACAAGAACAAGCACATAGACCAATGGAACAGGATAGAAATTGCAGAAGCAAAACTTCAACTTCTCAATCAACTCATCTTCAACAAAGCCTCCACAATCACTGGGGAAAGGAGAATCTATTCAGTAAATGGTGCTGGGGAAACTGACTGGCCACATGCAGAAGATGGAAACAGGACCCCTACCTATCACCATACACAAAAATCAACTCTAAATGGACCAAACCTAAATGTAAAACCTCAACCTATAAGAACCTTAGAAAATGCAGGAGCCACCCTTACAGAAATTGGAACCAGTAACCAATTCCTGATCAGAGACCTAAGTGCCCGTGCAAATAAGACAGATAAGTGGGACTTCATCAAACTGACAACCTTCTGCAAAGCCAAAGAAACCATTGAGAGAGCAGGGAGACAGCCCACAGACTGGGAAAAAATATTTGCCAACTGTATATCTTACAAAGGCCTAACATCTAAGATCTACAAGGAACTCAAATGTGCCAAAAAGAAAAAAGTCACTTCTTAAAAGAAGATATATGAGCAGCCAACAGATACATGAAAAAATGCTCAGTTTCACCAGTCATCAAAGAAACGCAAATTAAAACCACACTGAAATACCACCTAACTCCAACCAGAATGGCCATCAGCAATAACCCAGAAAACAACAGATGCTGGAGAGGATGCAGCAAAAGGGAACACTTCTACACTGTTGATGGTGAGTGTAAACTAGTACAGCCTCTGTGGAGAACAGTATGGTGATTCCTAAAATATCTAAAAATCGACCTCCCATACAACCCCACAATCCTCCTACTAGGAATATACCCAGAGGAACTCAAGTCACTCTATAGAAAAGATACCTGTACACACATGTTTATTACAGCATTATTCACAATAGCAAAAACATGGAAACAACAGTGCTGCCCAGCGAAAGAGGACTGGATAAAAAAACGTGGTACATACACATGATGGAATCTTATGCAGCCATAAAGAAGGACGAAATTATGAACTTCGCAGCAACTTGGATGGGACTTAGAGGCTATAATACTGAGTGATCTATCACAGAAACAGAGAATTGAATATGGCATGTTCTCACTCATAAGCGGACCTTGAACAACTATCATAATACTATAAGAAAGGGATTGGCAGTAGTGGAAAACTGCCAGGAGGGGCACACCTCATCAACAAGGGTACTTGTATAATGAACATTTGTATACCTAACCCTGAATTGTATACCACATATTTAAAATTAAAAAAATTTTTTTAAGGATTTCTTATTTGTATAGACAACAAGTATTCCAGTCTGTAATGTCAAAGACATAGATGTAATACGAATTCCTTTGGCACTCAGGACACTAGAATACAATTATGAGGATAATTATAAAGGCTTCCTCAAAAGGGAAAAGTAAATTGTGAATTGCTATAATAATATCTGGTGGAGGCTTTCTAACTGGACATTGAATGAGTCCAGAAGGATATACAACAAAGTATTAATTTGGTCTCTAAGCATTGAGATGGTAGATGCATTTAATTATTGTCTGCTACATATATTATTTAATATTTTCTATAAAATTAAACATTAAATATACATGTTACACTAAGATTACTTAGGTTTAAAATATGTCAATGGTGGGCAAAATGGGCAGAAATAAATTTTTATTTTTGCTTCCACATCAGCATTTCTTAACTGCTGGTCTCTCGACTCCCAGTGTAGAAATTCCTTCTTGTGTTCATTACTTTAGAACCATGCCAATTATACATGCTTGCCTCCAGAGGTTAGTGTGCTAATAAGAAGAAAAGGCAAAGGAGAGCCTTTTCTCTTCACATCCAGATACTCTCCTTCTTTCTTCTAGGGTTTTCTGAAGCCCAGAATAACGAAGAAGGCTGGTGAGAAAGGTACAAACTGGTAAGAAGTGGGAGGGGGGCTCATATCACAACGCAAGAGTATCCAACCAAGCTCTAAGTTTTTATCCAGTCAGCAAATCTTTTTCCTCTTTTCACAAGAGCAACCTCTCCCCCCCGCCCGACTCATACATTTCTCTATCACAATTTACCCCATTCAAAGAGTCTGCATTCACACTCTTTCTTAAAAGACTTTAGAACAAGTTGTACCCAAAACCAAGTCCCCTTGTTTTACAGATGGATAAACTTCTTACTAAACTATTTTGCTCAAGTTACCACAGCAGTAAATATAAGATATGACACTTAACCCATGTAATCGGTGAAAGGTGAGAAAATTTGCCTCTCCTTTGTGATGCACACGAAGTCTAATTCCAGTCTTTGTATTGTCTGAGACTTTGTTTGCTCAGGAGCAAATGAAGCAACCTCAAAAAATTGGACTGAGTATGAATGAGAGAAAACGCAGGTAAACATTTTAATGTGCAGTGCCTGACACATCGTATACACTAAATAATTGCAGTTATTTTATTATTATTAACATCATGTGATATCATTTCACTGCTGTTTAAACTACATTAGCTTCTTCTAGACTCTTATTTTAAGTAGCTCTTTTTTATGATGAGCTTACATGTTAAAAATTTTCTGGTCACTCTGACCAAATGAAATATCACTCATTAATTTTAAACACCTCATGTAAGACCTGCCGACATACTGAGAATTGTTCTAATTTCACTTGTGATGTACCACTGCAGTTCTTGTCTTTCGGAGCATTTCGTTCGTAGTCACTTGAGTACATTCTGACATCCTGTGATTTTAAAGTCAAATAAATAATTGCTCAATTTCCTCCTGAGCTTTGATGAAATGTCAGAATCATTATAGAAATTGATGAGAATTGTGCTAGGTTCTTGTCTGCAGCCCACTGCATCACTGTTACTCTCATTCCTAGTCAAACTCTTGAGTTATTTAAGGAGCATACTCTTACCTAAATTTAGATTTTAATTATAATACTTAGGGTACAATGTTTTTCATTGACTGTTTACTTTTGTTTGGAATTAATTTGAATGACAGAATCAGTACTAATTAGGACCAAGAGAATGTGCATGGCAAAGATAATCTGATAATTTTAAAAATGTACTTATGCCCAATAACTTCAACTTTCTCTCTAAAATGTTCGTTGCAGGGTGGTTAAAAAAAATATCACATTTTAAGACTGAAATCAGTTACCATCTCTGACTCTTGCTTGTATACATTCAGATCAGAATTCTAGCTCACGGTGACATGTACCAAAAGTGAGTGGTAGCAAAAAGGAAAGGGACAACACAACAAAGACCTTGTACAATCCACAAACTCAAAAATGAAGAGTTGACTGCATTGAAATAGAGACGCCCTAAACCATGCATCACTCGGGGCATGTGCCATACCCTACCTACCCTTGCTGTTATAATGAAAGTGAAAATAAAGCTGTCAAAGGCTCAAGCACAGTCAGCTGTGGAGAATGAATGTCTCTTTGAGAGGACTTATATAGTTTCCAAAGTCTCAAACTCATGGACTTAGGCAATCCACTCACCTCGGCCTCCCAAAGTGGTAGGACTATAGGCTGAGCCACCGAGCGCAGCCATATAAAGTCAAATTCCTTTTATAACCAGAACGGTATAAACTGCCTAGAATAAAGCACCTCTTTGGTAGTGTCCAGATAACAAAATGTCTAATTACATAGCGAAAAGAGCCAAAGACAGCAAATCTGCAGACCTGTGTAGTAATTCCAACATCCCCACTAACAGTGTGTCCTTGGGGAAAGTCCCTGTGCCTCTCAAACTCTCAGTCTTCTGGTGTATGAAAATTGAGATACACCATGAATATAATGCATGCAAAAGTGCCTTGGCAACTATGAAGCACTTTATAAATTAAAATCATAATGTAAAATAATAACTGCTCTAAATATTTATTATATAAGTACCACTGTAAGGAAATAAAGTAAAAGCACTGAAGTTTATCTCTATCTTCAAGGTGTTTACAATTATATTGGGGAGAAAAGACTGCTGATGTCAATGAAACGTCAACATCAGACAGCATGTAGTTGGGCAATGCTCTGAATGTTCAAGACACATTTGTAAGCATCATCTTATTTGACTCTATAATAGTCCTAGGAGACAGGAAGAATTATTACCGTGTTCATTTAACAGATGACAATCAAGATAAGCAAGTTACTTACCCAGCAGGAACACATGGACACAAACCAAAAGTCATATCTTTTGTCTCCTCATTTAACTGGGTTAGGTGTCATAGAAATACAGAAAAGGAATGAATAGTTGACAAATAAGAATAAGAAATGCCAGAGAAGTCTTTATAGAGGCACTCCAGAAAGCTAGGTAAAATTTCGGTAGGCTGAGAAGCTATGAGAGAGCATTCACATTGAAATTACCCAGGGATGGGAGGGGGGATCTTCAAGCTAAATACACAAGATCCATCAGAATTCTATGCAACCTTATTTCCATGCTTACTCCAAAAATCATTGCATTGTAATCCACCATTACTAAAGGAAGTGTTCTACCTCTGTTAAGGTAGAAAAAAGCAAATAACCTAATCATAGTACAACTCCCTCGTCTATCTCTGTCACACATATTTCCTTCCCCACAAAATATGTTCAACTCCCTTGTCTAATAAACCTGTTATTGTACATTTTCAAAAAGTAAGAAATAGCTTTATTCTGTTGACAAAAATAATAATATACAGACTAATGAGCATTACTGACATGTTTCTGAGAAATTATTTATGCAGTATTAAGTTAATGAAACCAAATGACCTAATTTTTCTAAGTAGCCACTGACTCTTGAGATTATACAATCTCTCTTTACAAATTAATGATAAACTAACTGGAAATGGAAATAATACTAACAACACTATATGAATTCAGATACTCTTTCAGTTCCTCAACTAAATTTTTGTACACAGAACAATTACATTTCAACTGGATAGCAAAAGGCTATTACTTTGTTTTTAGGGACTGTGCCTAAAATAGTTGGCCAAATGCACATCCATGTCTAAAAGACTGCAAAGAATCTCCCATAATGTCTCATTGCTAAGGCTAGACAGATTGCAACACTGTCAGTCTACCTAACTTTGAGGTAGCTTATGGTGAAGCATAGGGTCTGGATTTCAGAGTTCTACAGAACTCTTGGGCTGCTTTAAGGGTACAAATATTTGACTTGAATTTAATTTTAGAAATGCAATCTGAACTATTTGTTAACTATAATAAACATAAGATGCTCACTCAAATGAACCATGTTTGAGCACACTGGAATCCAGAGATGTGTTTCTTCATGTAATACAATAGATCAACTTTGGGGCAGGCCTCAGAATAAAGCTCTTCCTATCAGATCTGACATAGATATGAACTTCTTGAACAATATATCATTGATGAGATAGTCATAGGTTTTCATTTGCCTTTTTATTTCAAACCTGTGCAGGTTCACTCACACAGAATTGTACAAATAAGAAGAGGAGCACAGGACACATTTGCTGGGCCTACTGAAATGCAAGGCAAGACACAGTTGCATGATCAGTGCTTGCTTCCAAATCTCCACGATCATCAGTTGTACAATTACAAAGGTGTATGTAACATGTTGCATTATGATGTACCATCACATTATATAGAATTGCAGCAGACTTGTGGGTTAACAGTTAGATGTTGTTGCCAGAGATTCAAATTTAAAATAAAGATGTCCTCCCCTAATCCTCTTTCATGCTTCAGGATCAGTGGAATTTAAACATTTCAAGATTGCTGGCAATCTATTTAACTCCTGCTACCATTTGTAACTCCTAGACTTTTTAAGATTCATGTGGATTTTCTCAATACTAGTCATTCAAAACAAAATTCATTAATAAACGTAATGGTGAAGCTGTCAGATGACTGCCACTTGCATCCAGACACCTCATGTTTAATTACCATCATTCTCAATGACTGATATAATAAATCCTATGGCACTGAAATTATAAAATACTTATGATGTATTCATAGCAAGTTTTTTTTTTCTGTTTTATTATAAGGGTGAGGAGTTGTCCAATGTAGGTGAATATAATTTTGTTTGAAAACAAAATGTTCAGCTATTTGAAGGAAAGGAGGGACAAAATGAAGTAGAGGAGAAGGAGACGAGGAGGGAAGCAGGCAAAATTAAAAATCACCAGCCAACCGGGTTCAGTGGCTCAGCCTGTAATCCCGCGCCTTGGGAGGCTGAGGTGAGTAGATTGCCTGAGCCCTCGGGTTCGAGATCTGCCTGGGCAACTTGGTGAGACCTCATCTCTACAATAAATAAAAAATTAGCTGGGCGTGGTAGCGCGTGCCTGTAGTTCCAGATACTGGGAAGGCTGAGGCGGAAGGATCGCCAGAGCCCAGCAGGTCAAGGCTGCAGTGGCCGCTCCCGGCCACTGCACTCCAGTCTGGGCGACAGAGTGAGACTCCAACTCAAAAAAGAAAAAGAAAAAAAAATCACCAGTCAAGTTATAATGTTTGCCTAGGAGACAAAAACCATGAATTCTAGTTAATTCTGTCATAAACATGTTGTGTTTTCTTGAACATTTAAGTCCTTTTCCCTCAAAGCCTTGAGTTCTCAATCTATAAAATCCATACAATTAAAAATGATTTACTAAGCACTACTCTGAACTCAGAGCTGAACCTGGTGCAGGAAGTACAGTGGTAAAAGAAACAGGCATGGCCCGTACCGTTGTACGACTTATAGTTAGCGAAATTGGGAGGGAAAAGAGACAGAATTACTGGATTAAGTTAAAAATAGTATTAATAATTCTGCCTGCCTCCTAGGGCTATTATGATGGTCAAATAAAGTGATACTAGATTGCAATTGTGTTTTAAACATTGGTGAGTCACATGCTGTCTATTGTTGAAGTATAGTTCCTTCACTGACATTAGCAGCCTTATCTCCCCAATATGATTGTAAACACCTTAAGGATATGGGTCAGCTTTAGTTCTTGTTCTTTATCACACTGCAGTGGTGACCATACAATAAATATTTAGAGCATGTATTTCTTTACAATAAATGGTTCATCTCCTTCATTCATATATTCCACATTTAGCCTCCTTTCAATTCCTAGAAAACACCAGGCCATTTCCTCTCTTTGAGTCTCTGGCAATGGTGTTTTCAAAGCCTGGAATCTTGGTTTTCCTCCCCCATCCCTCCAGCCTTCACCTGGCGAGCTCCTTCTTAGCCTTTAGATTTCAGCATAAATATTACCTCCTCAGTAAGATCTTCCCTCATCCACAGTAGGCATTCCCTTTGATTCTCCATCAAATCTCTCTCCTGGGCTACAGTTCAAGTCTCATTTAATTTATTTTCTTTCATTTTTTAACCTTTAATTGAGATACTTTAAGACTGCTCTGCACATGTATGATTCAGTGGTCAGTCAGAGATGCTCTGGCTGTGCTTGCTCCAGACTCTGTGCTATTTCAAATTATTTAAGCCTGAAAGACAGTAGATTTTCCATCAGTTTTCGCCACGTTATGGCAGAAAGGGGAGTCTCACCTCATGCCATTGCTAATTCTAAATGTTAACCCTTCACACCCTCACACACCTTCACTTTTGCTCACTTTTGGTCATAGTTTCTAGTCTTTATGGAGAATGAGGTTCAGTAGGAACCAGGGCAATCCTTTTAAATAAGAATCAAGTCATGCAGCATTTCTGCCCAAAACGCTGCAATGGTAATTTGGTAAACCAAATTACTCACAATAAAAGCCAACTTGTCTACATAACTCTACATAATCTAGCCCTCCCTATTACTGCTCTGCCTTCATCTTCTTTACTCTTCCTATTATTCACTCCTGTTCTTCTTCACTGATTTTGTTGTTCTTTTACAATATCAACCATGTTCTCTAGGATTTTCCACCTACATGTAGCCATTACCCCAGATATCCAGGTGCCATACTTTCACACTACTTTAAATCTGAGTCTAATATCACCATTTTATTACTACAAATTTCTACCTCCAATTTCCATATCTATCATTACTTTTTTCTTCCTTTACCTATTGTTTTGTTAGTAGCACTTATCACCTTCTGACATGCTACATATTACTTATTTGTTGTGTTTATTGCCTAACATCTGTCTTCTCTCTCTTGGCTATAAGCTATATGAAGGCAGAAACCTTTGTCTCTTGGTTTAATCTTGCATCCCTCAGTACTTGGGGCAGAGTAGCACTCAGTATACTTCTGCCCAATAAATAAGTGGATAAATAAATTCATAAATATTACTCATTTCTTATATGGGAAAACTATACACATTTCAAAAAGGCACCCATTCCTTTTTGGAAAATCTTCAGTGGAGCACAGTGCTGAAGAGTATATACCCAGGTCTAGCTCAATGGGTGAGCATGCCATAATTGATTAGTGGTATCTGCCATTGGCATATGATAGGAGAGATTCAGGACACCTGCTAAACTTATTATAGGGCATGGAAGTGAGAACAAAAGACCTCATGAGAGGGACAGAGAATGGGAACTAAAGATCAAATATTTAGGACATTGTTTGACCCTCTTTGGCAATGCCAGATATGATGACTTTAAAATGAATTTACTCTTTGGAAACTAACAAAAATCTCTCAGAATCAAAGATAATCAAAAGAGAAGATGAATAAACTGGACATTTGTATTCTAGGTTAAAAATATGATGTTACAAAACTACATTTAAATTTTTGGTTCATCAGCACACTATGAAGCAAGAAGGAGTCCCCAAAACATGTAATGTGCCTGCTGAATTGGTATATAGTTTTCTAATGGGAGAGTTTTGAAGTAAAGAGTTCGATTTTTTTTCTTTCTTAAAGTGCTATTATTTTATATTTGTCCCCTCTGCAACATTGAACAAAAGTCTCCACTGATTTAAGATGGGTTGAAAAATAAGTCAGCTCTTTTTTTCTACCAGATATGAGTAGTATAGAGAGATTTTGCCTCAGTGTTCCTTCAGCAAGTGTGGAGTTATTGAGTCTGGTGGAGCTGGAAGAGGAAACTGGGTCAGAAGAGTCTTAATTCCATTGGTGCTGATGATTAGTGGCATCATTTTTATAACCCAGTAATGAAAAATAGCATTTTTTAGAGTTAATATTAGAGGAAATGTTTGAGTTTGTCCGTTTTTTCCTAGCTTTTGGAATTCTCAAAAGTGTATTTTTATTATCTGCATAATAATGCCACAGTAGTGTAGTTGAAATGCTTTCAAAGCTTGTTCTAATATGGTTTATTTTTATCCTTATAGTCACCCTATCTTTTCCCTGCATGATGAACTGGCATATAATTGCATTTCATGGTACACCTTAATTGGTCATTCTTATCAAATTGGATAAGAACCTATTGATTTAACATTATGGGTGCTAGCACTGGGTGAATTTAAAAATCATCGCCCTTATTTAGTTAATGGCTTATTTTGCTCTCTGCTTTACTACCCTTCACCCTGCATCTATTTGGGAGAGTCTGTTTGCTAACATTACAAGCTAGAATATATAGACACAAATGTCTACCCTTCTACTTTTGTTTTAAGGATACTAAGAAACACGTGGGCAAATGATAAACTTTCCTAATTCTTTTTCTTGATACTGTAGACCCTGAGCATCAAATACGTTTTATCTCAAGTTCCAATCCAAACATTTTATAGTAGCTATCTGGAGCACAGTGCTGAAGAGTATATACCCAGGTCTAGCTCAATGGGTGAGCATGCCATAATTGATTAGTGGTATCTGCCATTGGCATATGATAGGAGAGATTCAGAACACCTGCTAAACTTATTATAGGGCATGGAAGTGAGAACAAAAGACCTCATGAGAGGGACAGAGAATAGGAACTAAAGATCAAAAATAACTATATTTCTTCAACCTGCATATTCTGTGCCCATGGACTTTTGGAAAACTGCATTCTTTTCCCAAAGCATCACATGATTCTGAACACAGTGACAAGGATTAGGAGACAACGATGGGGCAGAAGTTTACATCCACATTAGCTGGAAGTTTCTTCCTACTTGGAATCCAAATTTACAAGATTTTCCTTTTGTGCAGTACACTGATAATTCTTTAATAGCACAATGAAATATAGCTTCACCCCTTACCAAGGCAAATAGCTTGGGATATTACTATTTAAACACTTAATGCTCAATAGTACTTGCATTAAATATAAATAAAATATATAATTCAGAAGACTTTATATAATCATTGTTTTTTCTGGTACCTCTCAATACTCCTGATAGGCAATTATTTTCTGATGTTTACCTCGGTAATATGACCTAATTTTAATTTCTGAGGGATCTGAGCTCTCAATTTCCCTACCTGTATAGAATTACTCATTAAAAGCCATAGTCAATTTTTTGTTATTTGTTTTTTTTCTGGTTGCCTAGTGGGCTCCAAATGGACACATGTCAAACATGATTTCCAGCCACTAAAAGTAAGTAACTTCCAGTCACTAAAGGTAGGTCACTACAAGTAAGTCTCATAACCAGATTGGCAATTTTCTTGATCTGCCTCCTGTCACACTGCTATATTTCCCTCAACTTGTACCTATAATCTCATGGAGACTTCCAATGACCAGGGTACCAAGGGAAACATTTGTTTTTTGTTTTTTTTTTTTTTTTG
>NW_007039603.1:148821-156735 GCF_000164805.1 Carlito syrichta | reverse complement strand
CACTCACCTCAGCCTCCCAAAGGCGTGGGATTACAGGCTGAGCCACCAAGCCCAGCTCCAAGGGAAACATTTAAGCTTGAGTTGTAGATCCTGGTACCAGGCAGAGCAGTCTTTTATGCTCCTCCCACTTCACTTGGACCTGCTCCCCCTTTTCCTGAGCTTTTCAGCAATTACATGCATCTCATACTTTGCAGTTCTCCCTCTGGATTTTAGCTTCTGTATTGCTGTTCTTAAGACCTGCTATGATCATTTTTCTCCTGTTTCTGGTTCTGATTCACATGTTCTCTGGCTTTATTTATTTTATATCATTGCAATTTTATTGGAATCATCTTAACACTGACCTGTTCTAGCCAACATTACACTCCAAAGACTAACCATAAAGTTGGAAAGGCTACTTGCTATCCCCTTCTGGTTCCTGGAAACTACCTCACAACTAACTTGATTAACTCTTTAATGCTTTCATGGCTTATTTTTCACTCTTTATGTGGGGAGAAAAGATTTCAGGTTACTAGATATTGAACACTTAGAGTTATTTATCTCCTATTATCAATGAGCAATTTACTCTCAAGATCCACTTATAAGGACCAAACTAGCCATGAAAACAGACTCACAAAAAATTGCAAATTAAGAAGTCTAAAAGTATTTTACTTTTTCCAAATATAGAGGTAAACATTATTGATATTATAAGCATACATTCTAATTAATTAGTCAAAAATTATATAGAAATAGCAGAACTTTGTATTTCCAAAATGTACTGATAGTAGTTAATAAAATAATAATTATATTCTAATTTTCAGTAATCAGAAAAATAATTTGAATAGAACAAATGAATGACTTCCCACAGCTGAACAGAAATAAAAATAATTAGCATATTTTAATAAAAGTTCACTTTAACATAAATAGACACTTCTCAAAAGAAGACATATGGGCAGCCAACAGACACATGAAAAAGTACTCAGCTTCACTCATCATAAGATAAATGCAAATCAAAACCACAGTGAGATACCACCTAACCCCTGTAAGAATGGCCATCATTAATAAAACAAACACCAACAGATGCTGACGAGGATGTGGAGAAAAAGGAACACGTCTACACTGCTGGTGGGAATACAAACTTGTACAACTTCTCTGGAAAACAGTCTGGAGATTTCTGAAAGAACTAGAAATTGACCTTCCATATGACCCAGCAATTCCCCTATTGGGAATATACCCGGAGGAACTCAAATTATTCTACAACGAAGATACCTGCACACGTATGTTTGTTGCAGCTCTACTCACAATAGCAAAAACATGGAACCAACCTTGTTGCCCATCGAAGTTGAACTGGATTTTAAAAATGTGTTATATATATACAATGGAATATGATGCAGCCATAAAGAACGACAAATGTATGGACTTTGTAGCAACCTGGATGGATTTGGAGTCAATCATACTCAGTGATTTATCATATGTTCTCACTCATTAGAGGAACTTGAATAATTATAATGCTATAAGAAAGCGATAGGTAGTAATGGGAAACTGTTGGTGGGGAGGAGTGAGATTGGCAGTTGAGGGAAACTGCTAGGGGCGGGGGCCATATCTCATTAACAGGGGTACCTGCATGATCAATGTTTGTATACCTAACGCTGAATTGTACCCCACATCTTGAAAATAAAATTTTTTTTTAAAGTTCACTTTAGAAACAAACCAGTTTAAGGATTCTATTATTGAAAATATTCTGCCATAAGCAGCTCCAACTGCTTATTCTGAATGTGAAGGAAAGATGCTTAAGCTTGGAAAAGCAAAGTGAGAAATAAACCAAAATGTCACACAAGCTACTTTCTACGTAAAGTGAACTAGCAAAGCCCACATACTGCAAACCCACTCCTTGAAAAACAGGGATTCCCTAAGTTAAAAAAAATCCTAGGAAGTCCTGGCTAATTGGAAATGGTACAAGAAATTCTTTACAACAACTTGGAAAGAACTGAGTAAAATCTGTTGTCACAGAAAGGATAGAGTTCATTAATTTCCCATCTCCTGAAGGTAGAAGTCAATTGACTGTAAAGAGTGTATCCACGCTTAAAGATTTATTATTTACCTACTGCCTCTAAATAGCTTAGCATCGTTAAACAGAGTAACAAGGCACAAAATTTGTAACTAAATTAAGTCATGTAAATAATGATCTTCTGGATATAGGTTCAAGTACATACACATCATTCCCCAAATATGTATACAACCATGAATCTACTGATGGAGTGTGGCATTTTTTAATATTATCAGCAACCAACAAGAGATCAAAATGGCCAAGGTCAGAAGCATAGCTCTAATGTGGACATTTATTTTGAACACATTTAATTTTACAAGTTTCTTTTGTGAAAATAGGCCATGGTAGAAAGCCTTTGAAAACACAAATTGTAATATTGTTGCTGTGAGAAGTTCTGAATTCTATAGCCATAGTTAGAAACCAAAGAACAATCTAGAAATGCATTTCCAGGTGTTTTCCGGACATCTTCATTAGTATGACTTGTATGCATCAGATACCCAGACTGGACTTACTATCTTTCTTTTCCTTTGCCAAAAATAAAACAAAGAAAAGTAAATTAAGTAAACAAACTGTCCATCTTCTCCTTTTTTTTGTTTTTGTTTGTTTGTTTGTTTTTCTGGACCACTGGTATGAACCACTGGTATGAACATGCATCCAGTCACCCACACCAGATGCCTAGGAGTCCTGCTTGATACACCCCTCTCTCTTACAGCCTTTGTTCAATCCATCACCACATCCTATTGATTCTGCCTAAAAGATAGCTCAAATTTGTCCTGTTTCCTCCATCTCCATCACCATCAACCTAGTTCATTATCACCTCTCAAGTCCCCTACCATAAAAGCCTCCTAAGTTGTCTCTGTCACTCATTTCAAACTTCTCTTTTCTCCATACAGAATGAGTTTTTCTCAATAACAAAAATCTGGTCTTGTCACACCATTGCTTAAGCCCTTTAAGGGCTCCTCATTGCTCTTAAGGGAAAAAATGTCCGATTATTCCAGTGGCCTTTAAAGCCTTGCATGTTCCAATTTAGGAGTGAAGGGCAGGAAGTGGTACAGAATTCCATCACCTCAAATCCTGTTATTTCATCATAACAAATGATATAATAAAAAGCTGAAACTAGTTACAATAAAAATTTGGTAATGGAGAAATCTAAAAGACTCCAAGGAATCAATGATGTTCAGGGCTGTGAAACTGTAATGCATCATCATTGACAAAGAGGTTAGATTCAAGTCAATAGAAGTAGCTCAGCATGTTAAATTCTTATTTGAGTAGAATCATCCACAACGCAGTCTTTGGGTCCCTAATTTCTGAATAAGATTCCTAATCTATATTCATATTATGGTCACAAATTTTTGACCCTGTAGCAATATTACGGTCAGAAATCCTTGACCTGTAAGCGCAGCCTACTGGAGATGGTAACTCTGCTCTCCTAGTTGGGTAAGTGATTTTGCAAACCCAGTCAAGTTGCCAAATAAAATATAGGCCACCTAGTTAAACTAAATTCCAATTACTGAAACATTATACATTGTTAATTTTAAATTCAAGTTTAGCTGGGTGTCTTGTATTTTTATTAGCTAAATCTAACAACTCAAAAAGCCAGTAAAGTTAGAAATAGGTATACAAATATTGAAGTATATCAACCCCTTAACAATAACTGTTTTCATTTTAGGATTACATTTTGTTATTATCATGGTAATCTTTGAATGTTTTTGTAACATGAGGTATTTGAAACATTTAATAGAAATTGGCCTATCAGAGATTTTCAAATTGTAACTTTAACTTGAAATGTTTAATTATTGATATATTGTTGAAAGGGTAGGGTTATTTTGCTGTGTTTCTGTACAAAGTTTGAATACTTCTCAGAATGTGATTTATTGTCTTTATAATTTTGGTTAATTAGATATTGGGTGCAGAAACATCTTGTTTGTTAGGCTTGCAAGATTGTCCTGTCAAGCATTTGAAGTGTTTACAGGAATTAAATTTACTAAATTTCTAAAAGTATTTAGGGAAAAAAAATTGGCAAAAGTCTATTAAGAGTTAATAAAAGATCACATAAAAATGACTTTTTAAATTTTTTGTACACAAATACTAGATGTAGAAATAGAATAAGAGAATTTAAGTTGAACTTAAAGGCTTAATGAAAAACTTAATTGTAAGTGTAGACCTTTTATTAGTGAATATTAATGCAATCACACACAGCTTCATGCTCATACTCAATCGCACTCCATTCCATTTTCACTGACCTGCTTTCGGGCCTCCAGACTCCTTGTCACCACAGAAATTTTCATCAAGTTGTTTTGTCTTCCTTGAGGCTGTCTATGCTTCCCACCCCACTCACCCACTGTCACCTAATTAACTTCTTCTCTTCTTTAACATCTCAGTTAAAGCTTTCAAACTCCCTAACTAGGTCAAATATCTCAGGAAATACTCCTTCAATATAGGAATAAGAGACAATTTGCTAATGTTATTGCTTTTATTTATTTATTTAGAGTCAAGCTCTTTCTCTGTCTTGGAATGCGGTGACTCACTGTAGCCTTGAACTACTGGGCTCAAGGGAGTCTCCTGCCCTCAGCCTGTAACTGGGACTACAGGCACCCCACCACAACATACAGCTATGTTTTTATTTTTTTAAACTTATATTTATGCTTTTTAGGAATGAGGTCTTGCTAAGCCCAGGCTGCTCTTGAACTCCTGGGCTCAAGCAATTCTCCCACTTTATCCTCCCAAATCTCTGTGATTGCAAGACTGAGCCACTGCATCTGGCAATTATTGTTTTATATTTTTACATCATATTTTCCTCCTTAGCACTTATCTCAGTTACAATATTACATTAATTACTGTCATTAATTAGGTTCTTTTGCTCTATACATTCCACTGAGCAAGGACTATATTTGTCTTTACCCATCATTTTATTCTGGGTGAATAGCAGTCTCTATATATCAGATAATCAATACATATTTGCTGAAAGAAAAGAGGGGCGGGGTAGGCAAAGATAAATCCTGTTCTTGTCTTTTTCAGAAGGTGAACTGTGAAACTGAAAATCTACATAAGAAACATGTACACGCAGCATGCATCTTTCCTCCTCCTCCTCCTCCTCCTCCTCCTCCTCCTCCTCCTCTTTCTTCTTCTTCTTCTTCTTCTTTTCTTCTTCTTCTCCTTCTCCTTCTCCTTCTTCTTCTTCCAAATTCAGGCTATCTTTCCTCTATATGAACAGAACAGACATTTATAGTTATACTCTGGAGAAATTAAACAACCTAGGGACTCTAGACTGAATACAAAGGACTTGAGTGAAAGCTTAAATACTAAATGGCAAGGAACCCTCACAATTTTCTTTCCCTGCTTGGCTCTCATAATATTTTCAGCCAAATTTATATCACTCAGAAAGCATGGAGAATTTCTCTCTCAAGTGACAAAGACTGCCAGTACCTTAATAATTGCCCTGGAATAAGACTATCAGTAAAAATATCACTCACAAAGAGCCTATCAATTTTTTTGTACACAGATGTTAAACATAATCAAGAGCAAATAGAGCAAATTCAGAGAAAGTCTCCAACATGAAAAAAGAACAATAGACAATCCATAAAGTAGAAATTTTAAATATATTGATAATCAATAGCCTAAAATATTAGAAACATATGAATCCATGAAAATGTTAAATCCATTTTTCTTTTTTTCTTCATTAAGAGACAGGGTCTTACTTTGTCACTCAGGCTTGAGTGCAGTAGTATAGTTATGACTCGCTACAGCCTTGAACTTCTGGGCTCAATCTAGCCTCCTGCCTCAGCCTCCCAAGTAACTGAGACTACACTCCTGTGCCACCAAATCCAACTAATTTTATTCTTATTGTAGAGATGGGGTTACCCTATGTGTGCAGGTTGTTCTCGAACTCCTGACCTCAAGCAATCCTCCCATCTTGCAAAGTGCTGGGATTACAGGCATGAATCACTGTGCCCAACCATTGAATCCAGGCTATTTTAAAATAATAATTACAACAGGAGGAACTCAAATTACTCTATGAAAAAGATACCTTCACACGTATGTTTATTGTAGCTTTGTTCACAATAGCAAAAACATGGCCAACCATACTTCCCATATTGAAAGAGGACTGGAGGCTGCCGGGCTCGGTGGCTCAGCCTGTAATCCCGCGCCTTTGGGAAGCTGAGGTGAGTGGATTGCCTGAGCCCGCGGGTTCAAGACCCGCCTGGGCAGCGAGACCTCATCTCTACAATAAATAAAAAAAAATCAGTCGGGCGTGGTAGCGCATGCCTGTAATTCCGGCTACTCGGAAGGCTGAGGCGGAAGGATCGCCGGAGCCCAGCAGGTCGAGGCTGCGGTGGCCGGGAGCAGCCGCTGCACTCCAGTCTGGGCGACAGAGTGAGACTCCAACTCAAAAAAAAAAAGAAAAGAAAGAGGACTGGATAAAAAGAAAGTGGTACATACACATGATGAAATATTACACAGCCATAAAGAAGGACAAAATTATGAACTTCACAGCACCTTGGATGGACTTAGAGTCTATAATACTGAGTGATTTAGCACAGAAACAAAGAACTGATTATCACATGTTCTCACTCATAAGTGGACCTTGAATAATTATTGTAATACCATAAGAAAAAGATTGGCAGTAGTGTGAAACTGCTGGAGGAGATGGGGGGGAAGTGGTATTGGCAGTAGTGGTAATCTGCTGGGGGGGCACACCTCATTAACAAGGGTACCTGCATAATGAACATTTGTGTACCTAGCCCTGAATTGTACCCCACATCTTTAAAATAAAAAAAAATTACAATAATTTGGAAATAAGAAAAAGCATGTGGAAAGTTAAAGCACCATAGTCAACTATTAAAGTCCATTAGAGGTGGTAGAAGAAAAACTTGAGAGTATGTCCCAAAGTGGAATAACAACAACAAGAACAAAGAAGTAAACTGGATAAAGAAAGCATGGCACATATACACAATGAAATACTACACAGACATAGGGTAGGGCAAAATCATGGCCTTCTCAGCAAATTGGATGGAATTGTAGACAATCATTCTTAGCAATCTATCACAGAAACAAATAACGGAAGACCGCATGTTCTCACTCATAAGTGGAACCTGAACATTAATCACAATAGCACCAGGGAGGGATTGGCAGTCTCAGGACACTGCCAGGAGAGGGAAGAGGGGAGGAGAATATAACAACATAAAGGGTAACTTATCGTAAACCAGGGGAAGTAAGCACTAGTTGGAGGCCCAAACTTCACTTGCACATAGATTACTTGTGTACCTAATCCTGACTTGTACTTCACATCTTTAAAATAAAAATTTTTTTTTGAGTTGGAGTCTCACTCGGTCGCCCAGACTGGAGAGCAGTGGCCGCTCCCAGCCACCGCAGCCTCGACCTGCGGGGCTCCCGGCGATCCTTCCGCCTCCGCCTTCCGAGTAGCCGGAATTACAGGCGTGCGCTACCACGCCCGGCTGATTTTTTGGTTTATTGTAGAGATGAGGTCTCGCTGCCCAGGCGGGTCTGGAACCCGCGGGCTCAGGCAATCCACTCACCTCAGCCTCCCAAAGGAGCAGGATTACAGGCTGAGCCACCGAGCCCGGCTAAAATAAAATATTTTAAAGAAAGAAAAAAGAGTGAAAACGTGAAAAAAAAAATGAGTGATTGAGAGGAACCAAGACTCAAATAGAAGTTTCAGAAATAAAGAGCAAGGCAATGAAAGGGGAGAAAATCAAGGAAATAATACAAGAAAACTTTCTCGAACTAGAGGGTATGTTTCCATATTTGGAGGACCCACTGCGTGCCCAGTACAAACTATCATATCGCCGGGCTCGGTGGCTCAGCCTGTAATCCCGCGCATTTGGGAGGCTGAGGTGAGTGGTTTGCCTGAGCCCGCGGGTTCGAGACCC